>NW_017153345.1:312127-346941 GCF_001652005.2 Ceratina calcarata
TAACAATGTTCTTCCGACGTCTGATTTCTTTTTAAAAAATGCGTTTCTAAAGTGCATAAACTTTTTGGATTGACTGTATAGCCAATACATCCTTAAGAGAGTCTGAGACATGCCACTCGAAATAATACGTAGGACATTATTGTGTCTGTGCCTGCAGGCAACTGAAATTTTATATATGTACACGTGTATTTTAGTTTAACCATGATCAGCCGTGGTTAGTACTTTGGGACTTTCAATTCAAAAGTTTGGAGCACTCTTGTGTTATTAGTTTAACAAGCAAACGCATTACGTTTAATGAAAAGTTTTGTACTGGCTAATTATTTACATTCCAGTGGTCTTCAGATTTTTAACTCAAGCTAACATTCTCAATCCGGGAATAAAATTATATTCAGCGAGTCCATTAGAGTCGAACGCATGCCGAAGGATTCGATCAATCCATCGCGTTCTAATAGCGCGTGCCGAAAGAAAATCGGGCAGGGAAAAATAGGGAAGAAGACGACTAGGGAAAATTACGAATATCCATCTTCCTCCGGACAGTCTCGAGGAACCGGGAGGCTCTCTCTGTCCTCCGGTATCCTTCGGTATTAGGCAGGAACCAGCCAGCTAACCATCAATCTCGAGTCGTAAAATATCCACGGCGAATTCGACGTTTCCTTCTTTTGAATCCTTGTATACGTTTGCCGAGTTTTATTCGAGTTGCGCGCCGGCCGATTCCTGAATCGAGACGCGAACATTTTACGTCTCATCGTAGGGATCCTTGGGAACGAATGGGGTGGCACGGTTACAAATGATGTATGGCGACGTGGATGGTGAATAATTTTCCTTGCTTGAAAAATGTAACCGCGACTTTCACCTCGTTGAAAGATGTTCAAAGAAGGTCACGCAGGTTTATTTTATTGACCACGGCAATTTTTATTCCGTTCCAAGTCTGGCGTACTCAGCGAATCGACGAATTCCTTCGAAGGACCATTCGTTTTACTCGAAGAACGTTACCTGGTGAGACGCGTACGCATGAGATCTGGTATCCCACCAATTTTGCAAATTGCAGCTACGCGAGGCGCGTTAATGACGTCGTCGATAGTGACAGAAAGGCAGGGAGCGGAGAGAGAGTGTGTGTCTACCCATGAGACACGGGGTGTTCCCTCTTCTTGTCCAGCGGATCGTGTTCTCGTGTTCCGTTTAATTACAAATTACGACCGTAATGAGCAATTAAATAGCAGCCGGCTGCGGGCTAATTAACTAAGCGTTACACATAATTGAACGACCGATATGAGTCGTACGCGCGCGCGCTTTGACATTTGCATACGAAATTATCTCACGATACACCCGTCGAGAGAATTTCCCAGCTGGGGCCATCAGACTCCCGTTCCCTCTTCCGTCTTTCAACTCAATAGAGAATAGATATCAAACTTCTTTTTCGTTTTTCTCAATCGCAAATAGAGACTGACCTGTTTTTGGGCGTTAATTTAATTTAAGCGTCCTGGAAATATAGATAATCGAATATGCAATTTGAAAATAGATT
This sequence comes from Ceratina calcarata, assembly GCF_001652005.2. Taxonomy (NCBI): domain Eukaryota; kingdom Metazoa; phylum Arthropoda; class Insecta; order Hymenoptera; family Apidae; genus Ceratina; species Ceratina calcarata. Next base: position 313,650 of record NW_017153345.1, read on the forward strand.
TCATTTGCTTTAAAATAGATTGCTTTTAAAGTAAATTGCTACTTCGATACACCTGCTTCTATTTGAAGCTCCATTTGCTGCTTCTATTTCCTTCCTCTTAATGACATACGCGGTTTTAAATTTACTTCGTCATATACGAAGTTCCGAGTAATACCGTGTTACTCAGTGATTTGCGGTACAGAAGCCTTTCAAACGGAAACAGTGTATAAAAGCGGGCTCTGAGATTACGCTCAGTTTCTGAGATCAAGACCACAGACGTTCTCGAATCGTACAGCTCCGCCTCCGTGGAGTTTCGCGTTTCCTTCAGGATCTCAGTGTCCTATCACGTTCCAAGGACTCCTGTTCTCGGTCAACGATATCGCGGGAATCTCGTCGCGTCAATTAGTTAATGGAGGCCGAGGACGCTTAAGCCGAGCTGGGGCAAAAATTGGAAAATGCGAGTCGCGAAATGTCGCGCCGGTCCATTAAGCATATTGCATCCTTTCTATGCTCGGCGTTAGAGTTCTGAAAACTGCAGCTCAAAGTGAACGTAAGTTACCCGAGAAAGGATATTGAACTGAATTTTTAGAATCGGAAACGTTTTTTTCTCGATGGTTATTTTCGGATTAAACATGGAGCAATTAAACATTCCGTCTAGACACGAGGTCTTGATTGAACCCGTGCAACCGGAAATCGAGTACGAATATTTGACTGAATTATACGGACGTGGAACTTAATTCCGTATTCATTGCTCATCAATTTCTGTGATCGTTTACCAGTTTGTCAGCCTTCCTTTTTCCTCGTCGGGTCAGAGTCAGGAGGCATCTATTCGACTTCTTTGAACGTTTTTGTATTAACGAGTCACTCGACTTTTTGCGCTCGCGGTGCTTAAATTTTAAGTCCCTCGATCGGCGGAAGTTTTAATGGCCCGTTAGGCCGAACCGAGCGCCACGGTTCAAATGGGATGCTTGAAATAATTGGAATTGGCAGAGGGATGGGATATGGTTGATGGAATTTCGAATTCGGGCAAAAATTCCAGCTGGAGATTGGAAATGGGCTCCGGGTGGTAAATCGTCTTCTGTCCACAGTTTATTTTGTGCTGGAGAGTGGACGCTTCGAAAGCTGATGCGAAAATATAATTCTAAAATATACATTCACAATCCGTTTTCGGATTACGTTGTATTAGTATATTCGCATTCATAAAGTATTACAATTTATTACGTTTAATTTTATAATTATATTTCTACGTTATAATCATAAAAAATGGGACGTTCCTAAGTACTTTACGTGGCTACAGAAATCGAAGTCTGGGTACGAAATTTCAGCTCCGACGTACGAAACGCTCTCACGGTAACCTTGATAAATTACAACGCGAAGCCTGTAGATTGTTTAACAGGAGTAATTATACAGTTACCGTTGATTCGTATTTTATTAAACGACGGATTATCAGAGCACCGAAAGGAGTATCCGAGCACGGAGCCCATTAATCGCGTCGCGTTACGTCCTAAATAATCCTCCATAGGTTGTTACACGACGCCTTAACGCGGCAGCCTGCTGCTAATTTGCATCGTGTCGGAATTACACGCGACGCATACGTGTATATATGCACCGTGTTAGTCGTAACGTTAATGTACCGCGATGACGCATGACTTTTCATCTTTCCCGAAACCGAGAAGTCCACTTTCGTGTTAATTGCACAGAAAACATTAGTACCACTCGAGTTCCAAACTCGACTCAAGATTTAATCAATTTTAATAACGTTTTTTTATTAATACGACAATTAATTACAATTATTTTAATGATACAAGTGTGAATCAATTTGCTGTATTATTAAATAAGTATAATTAGTTCAAAACTGAATGTATAAATAGATTTTCTACTGGATTGCTTTTCTCATTACAATGTAACTACGATAACGTTAAACAGATGAATGGATACGCCGGCTAGTGGAGTGTCTGACCAATTATCGACCTACTCTACTAGCTAGCGGAGCGCATCGAGTGGCACGGCCGTGGTACGTACAACTTTAACCCATGAATCAAGGTGAGCTACGATGGTCCCGCAAAACGCTAAATTAACAAATAGCATTTCGCGGTACATTACACGATCCTGCGTGGTTGTTCATTATAATTTTCGCGTAGCGATACTACAGCGGTGTATATATTTAGTATACGTGTAGCGTAGTCGATCCTCACGAGAATCTGCTCCTCGTGCATCGTTGCTCTCCAGAGACCGAATTAACCTGTCCATTAATTTGTTCAACCATGAAAATAATTTCCAATGCTAGTTTTATTAGACGCTCCCGAAACTGGTTAAATTATTCGCGTCCTTGATTTTTCTTATGATCTCGTCGTGTATCAAATTACGTTTTATAAAAATGATTGCTCGTTTCATTTTAAATGAAGTTAACTTTGATTTACGAGATCCACGTTTTATCTAAGTTAAACGGTGTTTCACTCTCGACTGGAACAACGTCTAGGGTTTGGACTAAGTTAGCATAACCGGAATTCCATCGCCGGGTGTCCAAGTGCGAAATCTTTAGAGCATTGCAGTAACAACCGACGACGTCGTTTAACGGCGTATTTATAGGGACGATCGCGCACTAACCACTGCGTTTATTCACGCTCCGTAAAGTCTCTCACGGTTCGTTATACGTACGCTCTTTCGTCTGCTCGTTTCTCGTTAGTCCCGAGGATATTCCTGGAACTGGCTAGTCATTTTCTAGTATTTTCAGCTCCTATTGTTTCGTGTTAACTGAAATCGGAAGCTGCTAATCAGAGATGAGAGTTAATTCGCGTTCCCGGATCCCACGGGAATTCATCTTGTTTTATCGCAATCCGATCTGAGAGATTCCCTGCTTAATAGATCAAGTAGTTTTTTATGTTTGCAAAATTGTGCGGGACAAGAAAATGCCGTCAGATTTAATCCACGTTCTTTGGCTTGGAATTTATTTAAAAATAAAATTTCAAAGAAAGAAGTAGAGCTGCTTGTTCGAAAAAATTCCTCTCTATCACTGCAACGAGAAGTTTTGAAGTGCTGCCTTCATGCCACTGAATCTTTAAACGTGAAATAATTCTGGTGAAATAGTTCCCTGAATTCTCTCGTGGAGTACGTATTCCCTTTGTACAATATCATGCGAAATTAATACCTTTTGTAACGATTCCAATTAACCGATCTCGGTTATCTAAAATGTTATCAAAGTTTCAAGCTCTCCGCGTTATTACAGAAAATTGCCTATGAGCTGGTTACGAGTACCGAGGGCGAATTGTCTACAGTCAGAATAGCCAATCAGTTCTCGTTCCGTTCCCTCGAACCAGCAAAAATTTTATTCATCCTGCTCATCGAGAATCATACCAATTCCCTTAACAGTCGAGATTCGCTGAATCGACGGGCACGTCGAAACGGAAAGCCGCCTCTTTCCGTTTCTTATCCTAACGAGCCGTGAAAGTTGAAAAGGGAAAAAAAAAATATATATAACGGCGCGTTCGGTTTAACGAGCAAAAAGCGGGAGTTAGAAATTATCCCGGGAGGTGAGAAGGAGAAGAGAAAAAACGTTCGATCCATTAACGGCGTTGGATCCCGTTCGGGAATTTCCTCGTCGAGGTCTTCCTTCCGGGCGGCGGCGCTTTTAATTAACGTCAGACCTGTTCGCCACTCGATTCGACACTTATTTTTCAAGATACATGTCCCGTTCTCATCTCTCTCCGTTCGATCCGCGCTCAAATCGTCGTAGATAGTATTTTAACGGCGCGAAGCGTCACTAATTACGCTCTTCAACTTCGTCTTCCCGTTTAACGTTAATAATCGTCCATCGGACTCTCCCGCGTTTGTAATTTCTTTTCTCGTCAACAACTCATTCATCAAAACACGGTTTTCCAAAAGGGATAAAAATACATGAATTTATTGATCGCATAAATCAATTTTATTCGCGATTTTTAAATTGATACGATGATACATACAGTATTAATAAAATGTGAGGAGGGCAAACATCAAAATCATCATCATCATCATCGTCATCAGTACGTCAACATTTTCTCGGGTTATACTCGTGTTTAAATGTTCGATAAAAAATTCTATCAACTTCGGCACATAGTTTACTACACGTTAAACGGATCGCAACGTTCTAAAAAACGTAAAGCGGACGAAGAGGCTATAAGAAAGCCGCGTAACTCGGTTACAAAAGCTTTCCCACGAGCAATCCCTTCGCGCAACCCTTTTCTTCTCGCCGCGATAATACGGAAACTCGATTTCCCGATAAGTTATCATCCCCTTCTAATTTTATTCTCGGGGCTTAATTAATTTCCCAGGGAGCTCTCCTTTTTTAACGAGAAAATGCTCTCACCGACGCATAATCCATAGCTTAATCGTCGCTAATAGTTCTCCGATATTGACAAACCCTGCGAGAAAATTGTTCGTTCTAACCCTTTCGATCGATTTTTCTCATCTCGACACGAATCTTGTTATTCAGTAATATATTGGCAAATTCGTTTGGAAATCATGTGTACAAGTGCACACAGATTTTTATCACATCTAAATGGAAGCAATAAAGAATAGAGTAGCGTCGGGCGTTCTTTTGTGAATGAAAAAGACACAGGTTTGTCCGAACCATAAATAGAATCCTGTCAAAACGCGTTAACCCCCGAGGCCGGTGGGACTCCCCGGCTATTTGTATTCGGCCGCCGCCGACCGAGGCGAGAAACTTTTCGCGCGAAGTAGCCACGGCTAGAAGTTTCCATGGAAAATCGGTGGAAATCGAAGAAACAAGACGCGACAGGGGTAGCGGAGTGAAGTATGGTAGGAAACACGAGAAAGGAGAGGGACGGTGCGCGGAATTTATTGAAACGCATTAAAGTTTGTTGCCTTTATGGTCCCGGCCAGGGATAGGTTACACGGGGTGAGAGTTGATTTATGCGAGTTGAAAAACTTTATTAACTTCTCTGTCAAGAAACGTGTTGCCTCGTGGAGCACGGGAGGCTGGAAAACGTTGCGCTCCGAGGAACACGGCGGTCGGACCTGGGGGAGGTTAGTCTGCGGCGAGACCGTCGGGGATGAGCCTCGAAGGTTAGGCTCGTAATTACTTATAGGGTCGGCTTTTTATGAAGCCGTTCTAGGATATTAACTGTGCCGGTCTGGATGGGTTTTGCATCCTTGGACTTTCCCGGCGTGCTTTAATATTAACTTCGCTCGTTTGTTTGCCACCGCGGTTTGCGATAAATGGACCGGTCGAATATGCGAACGGAAAGACTTCGATCTGATGCGTAATAAACGGTCTCAATGATTCGGTATCTGCTCTTAATTGATTAACGGCGAACGCGTGATATTATTTAACTCTGAGACCGATCGTCTGACCGAAGCTTTCGGCCACCGAGTAATGTACTTCCCGGAATTAAATCCGGACGAAGCGATGACAATGAAGCTGGAAAGTTTGGAGGCGGACGTTGCTAAATCCTGAAAAACTGAAGAACTTTTTTAGCACGTCGCTCAAACGGATCTTACCCGGAGGGGAATCCGATGAGAAAAAGAGACTGGAATCCGGAATAATCGAGGCTTCGCTAGTCGGCAAACTTTTTTCCCCGCCGGATTTCTGTCCGGGGATTTTGCGTGAAAAGTTCTACCGTCGGATTGATCAACTGGAGAGACATTATGGCCATTACGTGCGATGAATCGCGTGAATTTTATAAATTCAATTGATTTAACTGTCGCATTTAGTTGGAAACCATTAACATAAATGAAAATTGAATTGATTTAACAAGTGGACGATCAAACGACACTCGCCACGTTTGCTTTTCACTCGTAAAAAGCAGACACCGAAAGGAAGGAAAACTGCGCGAGAAGGTTTAAAGAAAGTTCTGCGAATTTTCGCGACATCGTAAAAAGAGTAGAGGCGCTCATCAGGATGCGTTTGTGCCTGAGTCTCTCCCGCGTCTCCTGATTTCTATTTACCGAGCCGAGACTTCGGCGCGGGTGGCCCCGTGCGAAAGGTGGCAAGAAACGGGAAAGAGCGGAGAGACTGCGACGTGAAAAATCATGTCGCCATCGTTCGCCGTGGAACTCTCTCTCGCACGCTATTTCGATTTACCGCGCGAGACGGCAAGTTCGGTAAAGCGGATTCGATATTGCCGCTGCGGAATCGGCACGTAACAGTCGGCAAGGTTCTCCTCTTCCCCTGGAAAATGTCTTCGCTCGGCAAACATAATATTTAACTTTAAGAACGTTCTAGTTGCGCGCCGGGAGAAATTCTGGGGTAAATAAGAATCGTGAGTCAGGCAGAGATTCCCGCATTACGGGACTGAGTTAATTGCCGAAGTTACAAACCCGTTACTCCAGCGCCGACTAGATTTACTGCTTTATTTCACGTGAACATTAAGCTTGAAATTATTATCAAGAGAATGCTATAAAAATTTTAACATCATATGCAATTCTCGCTTTTTATCAAATCTGATCTACTGTTTTTAAATTCATGATTTCGCTTATTGATTTAAATAAATTTCCGTCGCAAAAGAGACACCTGAGTAACATTAAGAAAGCCAAGTAAATAAAATGAAACGATTCTGGTTATTCAGAATCGTGTCAAGAGCGAAGGTACACATTGTTCCCTGGTAAAAGAAGATGTGAGAAAGGAAAAGGAGCAAGAAATAACCATCGGTAGGCGGTTGTACCGCGCGCGTATTATGCGGTGTTAATGACGATGAGCGAGGGCCGTCTTCGAACTCGAGATATCCGGGCGTTGTTTGCTCAATCCTCGTCGCGCGTCGCGATTTCTTCCTTCGTTCGCCTTTATAAACATGTCAGGTGCTCTTTCTTTCGCGAAACCCACTATTCGTTCAACGAGATCCCTTCGGCGAGGCTACCTGCTCCACGAAACTCCTCACTCCGAGGTACCATTGTTGCGCCGCGTTTCGAGAGTCGAACACGCTTGAAATAATACCACGCGTTCCAACGTTCAATGGAATTTCCACTCGCATTCGTATCTTCTCCACTTGCTTTCTTATGCAGTGAAACGCGCGTTTCTATATTCAGAACAATTTCTTGGTATCATTTTTGTTATAGATCAATAAATGATTCATTTTAGGTATTTAATTTTCTGGTCTTTCGAGTTTCTATTGCGGATTAAATTCACGTCTCGCTGTGATATTTCTCTCACCACTGAATGACCGAAATTCAGGGCTGAAAAAGTAAATCAAATTCTAGGGTTGCTTTGAGAGCGTGTGGTATACACGTAAGTGAAGTCATTTCATGGTATTCGAATCCGATTGTCATGGTACACGAAATTCAGGTTTCGTGTTCGGCACAGCGAAACGTCTAGCGTTCGCGTGGTGGAAATCAATTTTATAGAATTGCCACCTCTTGTTTAATCCAACGTTCACAGAGAAGAAGTAAATGAAATTTCGTTCGGTTGAGAATCGAATCGAGTTTATGTAATAATATTTATAAGAAACACGTGTGGTGCGTCATGAAAAGTATTTCGAAACGCGTACGATGCGTCATCAAAAATTTTCTACTTGTGGATTTATCCGAATCTCTTGATTTCTTGCCAGTCAGTAAAAGCTCGACGTATCCATCAACCTGTCGGGGTGCAATAACAATCTCGGACGGTTCGTACGGTAAAGGCAACAGGCATCGACGTCTCTGACGTTCCCACAAGCACGGCCGATCGTTGATTCCCGGTTTAAAAAAAAATCGCGCGAGAAAACAGTTTGCACGGTTATGCGCAAAAACGAAACACAATCCGGCTAGCGGTAAGCAAACGAGGAAGAAACACTGTGTCAGAGTCGTGTCTACGGCTACAACGGGCTGCCAGTCGGCTTCTTGTTTTTCTACGGTTCAGTTCTGTAGATAAACATTGATCGGTGCTGCGAGATCCGCGGATCGATAGATCAGTAGAAGAGGCAAAAGGGTTTGCTAAAGCCCGTTCCACGTATTCAAGCACACGTCGCTTGAATATAATTTTTCCAAATCATTTCATCATTGATTTCCGTGTTATTAATTAATCAGGAAATGATTGCAAATAAAAACAACAGTTTAACATTTGAATTCTTTTTATTGAAGCATGAGTACATTCTTGTATCAATAAATATTTTATTCGCACGTATGTAATATAATACGACACAATGCATGACATATTTATTCCACGTAACAATGCGCACAGTATTTCAATTTTGACGGCAATTACACTATTATTCGGCTACAAAGCTAACTTCTGGTTGTACCGACGAGAGAATCGCACAGTGAATGCGTGGGTGGCACAGAAATATACGTGCATACACAGTTTGGCGAGCAATTTGCGCGAACGTCAAACGCTCGTCGAATGTGTGGAGCCGGCTTTAAACGGGAGTGAGTCGGCAAGTTCCCTTGCCGCGTCGAGGGTCGCGGCTCAGTGTGTTTGTCTTGCTCGCGGGTCCTGAAGTGCTGTTTACATTGGCTCCGCACCTTCTGACTGAAATGATTTCGTCGAGCCTTGGGTAAGACGCTACGTGACTCTTGATGACTCGCGTTGATTGGAAATGATCTCCTCGAGACCTCTGTCAAAAATCTGCATACATTCCTCGTTTGAACGATCTATTAGAAAATTCATATTCCTCTGCCCTTCAAATTGCAAATATAAAAGATAATTCGTACTTTCATTTAGAACGAATTTTCTTAGGATAAGAAATAGTCAAGTATTTAGGCTCACTGTTGGAATTGTCAGATGGTATTTTGAATTATTTCTAAGGTCAATAATTGTTATCGTGAAAAATCGAAATTATCAACCAGCGAATGGAATCGGCGTGCGGAACGGAATTTCAGGTTTCGTCGGCAATCGTGGCAAATGACGCCTGAATGTGATCAAAGTGTACAATACGAGTGGCGGTCCGGGGGCGCGGTCATCGTGCGAAATCGAGTTGAAAATCGTGCGGGTTCGATGAAAGGCGGTGGCGGATGGAAAGCGTTTGAAAGGTAGCAAAGCGTGCGGAGGGGCCGTTAAAGGACATAATTGTTTCCATTGTGGCGAAGAAATGGGAAAGAACCTCAGATGAAAACGGGGTCTCTGCCGGTTTGCACAGCAGGTACCTCCTGGCTCGTTTGTTTCCGAATGGGTGTTAGTCGCTATCGTTGACACCTTTTGTCTGCGGACATTCGACGTTGCTTGCGAAACGTATACGTTTCCTTATAGAATACGTACCGAGTTTCCGGCGTGTGACGAGCTGCTTCGAGATTCCATGCCGTCTCGTTCGTTTTGCGGCTTTCCTGCCAAGTTTCTTGGAAACATTCTTGTTGCAAATTGAATTGTCTTCCTTTGCCTCTACCATACAATATCTTCGCATCGTAGACATCCGCCTTTCAAACTTATGATTTATCGTCGAGATTTATTATCACGCGGTTAAATTAATATTAACGTATCAGGGAAATTAATTGAAGCAGTAAAACGCAGTGTAAGCCAAACGGATGTGAAAAATGATGATAGTAATCGGTCGTAGTTGGTATCTCGTCACGAGGTGAACGAGATTAGCGAGCATAACTCTTGAGAATCCGTCCATTGCGATGTTATAAATATCCGGTAGTTGGTAATCCGAGTTAACGATAATGAAACGGAGCTATAAGTCATAGGAAAAGTGGACAGTTTACAGGTAATCGAGAGCTATTAGGAGTACGTTTATGCCGGAGTATTATCACCTGTAGGCAGGCAGCGTTAGAGCGTTACACGGCCGAACGTAACACGGTGAGAACCGGTTTCTCCGTCTCGGAATATATTATACCAGCGCCGGTTATACAGTATCGATCGTAAATCTCGTTTGAGACGCAACGGTGTCTACTACGACTACAGTGTCGTCCGTACCGGACGAGTTCATTCCGCCCCGCGGTCACGGTTGTAAACCCTCACGATCGTTAAAGAATCGCGGGGTGTCGCTAAGGAGAACCTCGTAATACACGCCAGGTGTTGATCACTATGGCCCTCGCGTCGCAGTTAACATGAAATATCTGCGAAACTTGCCGAAACTGCGGGACCGCGGCTTTGCTAATTGCTGTTTGAACCGAGCCAGACAGTTCAGTAACTACGAAAATTCTTGTAAATTATCCTCTCGCGATACGTTCAAACGTAGAGTTCCCTCTCATCAGTCTCGGACGAATATCGTCGACGGTATGAGAATTTTTTTTTTATTATCATTTCACGTTTAAACCGTGGAGACAGGAGCTGAACTCCTTTGACCATTTTCTATCCCCGTTCGCCGTTCCGACTCTGCAATTTGCAGTGACTCAAAGCCACCTTGGCCCGCTCCGCGGCATACGTAATTAGCAGAAGTTCCTGCGCCACGGGTAAGATACCTAGAAGCAACCGGGGGGGATCGTCGCTAGAAGTAAATACCGTCGCGTCGTGCTCGAGACGCGGCAAAGCCGGATTCGCGATCTGTTCCCGGTGTTTCCCGGCCCTTCGGTGTTTAGACTGCTTAAGTCACTCGCCGACATATTTATTCATGTGGGTACCGGTATGTAAATGCCGGTTACGGCGAGGCTCCAGCCACCTGAACCGGTCACGCGTCACTCGACCATTAGCGTTCTTACTCAATGAAGATGTTCATTAGAATTAAACGTGGAAATTGATTCCGATTGAGGAATTTAAACATCCAGTTGTACGTCTTTAATTGACGACATTATCATGTAAATGTATGCGGTTAAAAGAATCACTTAATTCGTATAATCCTTTCCGCTGGAAGACGGATCGACGCACTAAAGGCATGAATTTATGGAGTGCCGTTAAAGCGCGAAGACGTCTGTGCGCTAAACGCAGGAATAATGCGTCAGGATAACGTATCGCCGACCATATTTTCTAGGGGGGCGGGGGGGGCTTTAGAGCTTCTTTTTAAAATATGAATCGGCCGACGAATCGAAAAAATCCGAGTTTAACGGAACGATTATTGCGTGGAACGGAGGAAGATTGATTCCTTCCGGCGTACGTGCGGATTGATTTTTCGCGGAGAGAAAGGAACGATTGCCGTTCATCATCACGCGCCCATTGACCGCCACCTTTTAACGAGCGTGATAAACGATGTAATTAATGCCGCGGTCGATGAGCTACACACCGTTCCCTTTCAGCGAAAATACATTCGAACATTTCGTATCGTGTATCCCCGAGAAGGTACAATTACAGAGTGGCAGCGCCCGTGTAATCGTTGGGTGTATTCAACGAGCTTAAGTATGATTGCATCAAAAATTGCAGACTTTTTCGTGCGACACAGTTCCATAAGATTGCCACTATTTCGTAACCTTTCCTCGGCGGGTGTATCTTGAAAATTAAAGTGACGAGTCGTTTGTCCTTAGATATTTTGTTCCGGTAAAAAGTAGACTAGGTAGGTCGTAGGAGTTTTTCATCGTAGCCGAGCAATAAAGTTGTTTGTCATCTCGTCATGTGTCGAACGAAATTCCGTTTCCTCCGCGGAACGGAAAAAGGGGTACGAATGAGATTCGCGTGGAACTCGACGGGCTCAATCAGAAAAGCGGCGCGCAGTCTCTGTAAATTTGTATTTCTAAATTGAACCGGGTCTGTGTAAATAATACCGAAACTTTTCCCGATGAACAAAGTATAAGTAGGTAGGTAGAGTTGGTACAGGGCGAAGCGGGGGTGCAGCAACGGGCACAGGGAGAGACGACGTCGGCCGACTCCTTTGAAGTTCCTACGTAACGTTGAAATTTCCGTTAAAGAAGTTCGGCGGGCGCGCGGGGTATATCGGCGGCAGGGTACCGGAGTTTTTCGGCTCGAACTTGCCCGGATCGTATTTTTCGCTGTATATTTTCACCGGCTGCCGGCGTCGCCGCGGGTCGTTCGATATAACCGGCTCTCGATTTATTGGCAACGGGACTTAAACTCGTTCCCGCGGCCGGATACGCCGATGCTGAAATATTAATCTCGCCCCCGACGCGAAAAGAGAGACTTACGAATCGTTACTAACCGGTATCGAGTCGTTGCAAGAATTGTTCTTAACTACGTACTGTATAAAATATTATAACTGATGCAGGCTTCGATCGAGATCCGAATGTCAGTCAGAAATTTTCAACCGCGATTACAAAGAATTACGACCTCATGATTAATTCATGAATTAATTAAAAGTGAAGTCTCCCGGTCCGCTCTAAATCATTTAATTCGTTCAGGGACACTTTAATTGTAATATCCCCGGAGTGTCAGCCGGATCTGACAGCGAGTATCACGGTGCGAGTGCAAGACCCCTTTTTAACCCGTGCCCTCGTTGCGTACCACTTAAACCCGTTTAAGTTCAACTTCAATTAGCCCTTTGAGCGCGCCAGGCCCTTTGTATCGTGAAAAGGAATTGGCTTTGTACTTCCGTGGCCACTTTTGATGTTTTGTACAAGCCTCGGCTGCTCTCTCTGTAGCACCTACTTTTGATATTCTTCGCGAACCAAGTTTCCTCTCTCTCTCTCTTTTCTACCTTTATGTCGGTGCCCTTTGCTTTATTCTGTATCAAGAACGGATCTATACCCATTCGCGTTCGAAACGATTCTGTACGTAAGTTTCTTTAACTTGCTCGGAGGAAAGCCAGAGTAAAGTAAATATCTGTACTTTTAATAAGAGAGGTATTAGAATATTCCCTGTCATTATTATCATAATTTTCCGTCTATCGGATGTGAATGAAGACAGGCACTATAAATTTTCATCACGTTTTAACATCACAGTCGCCTAATGACAAAAGCCAGAGGAAGAAACTTGGTAGGAACGTTGTTGGATTGAAATACTGCACGTTGAATTTGATTTAGCAAGTGCTTCTTTATTAGCTGCCACATGTAGATGGTAGCTTACGTGGCAGAGCCTCGGCGCAAGCTCGAGCATAATGGAGCCACGTTCCGTGGCACTGGGAATTATTTACTCACGCCGGGAATGCGAGAGGGAATCGTTGTACGAACAGGCCGAGTCTCACCTAACCGGCGGTCGCGTGGTAATCCGCGTCGGAAATCAACGGTGAAAAGAGGAAAATGAAAGTAGCACCGGTCACCTCTTTTCTCTCTTCACCCTCCCGGGGATATCGTTCCGCAGATAAAACCGCATTGCTCGCAGACCCACGAGGCTGATCGACCGCGCACGCTACTTCTTCCTCGAAACTCGCGCTTCCTCGAAATCTTTGGGGAACGTGCGCGCGGAATGTCGATGCACTCGGCTCCTCGCCTTGTCGAACGACTTTGGCCCTTTCTTTGCACGCGCGAGTTGTGAATCCGAGTATTACCCAATTTTATTCATTAGCTCCGATCATCAGAATGGAATACGTCCGAGTGAAAATGGTGGGAAATGAGCAAAGATATTTATGATTAAAATAGGAGCCGCTCTTTCGATTAGTAATTTAATCTTTAATCATGATCGTGACGCGTCGTTACCCAATTTCGTCGCGACGTTTGGTACGACAAGCCGGGTCGTTAGGTGGGAACGTGGCTTAAGAAAGCTCTGGGCCAGACTCGATGAACGTGCCCGGTTATATCTGCCGGCTGTTGGACGACGGGCAGCCGGTCGACGCCGAATTCCGCCGTTTTCCAATAATTTTATTTTTGCTTTTAATGCGGCGTCCGCGATGGGATCGCGCAACGGCTGCCCGGCGGCGGTCGATGGCGCTTCTTGATACTAGATAAAACCGTGGAGCGACCGGTCGCTCGTCCACTTTCGGCCCTCTCTTCGACCATCTACCGTCCCTCTCTTCCTCGTTCATTTTCTCGTTCCACCAATACGTTGCTCTTACGTCGGGACGCGCGTAACCGCGAGTCCGTGCCGCGCAAAGATGCCATCGCGCCGGGCTCCGGGAACCCGGCGCGGCGCAGCGAGGAGAGATTGCCTTTTCGACGGCCTGCCCGCTAAGCCTACCGAAAGCATCCAAAGTCGATTCGCGGCGGATATTTATTGCCGCTGCACCCCTCGGCCACCGACGTTTTCCTTTTTCGATTCCCTACCCTCGCCGCGCCACGGCCGCCGTGTGATTGATCTGAATTCCTCGCCGGATTTTTCGAGATCGGACTTTTCGCTCGTAGGTCGATCGTACGTTTTTGCTCTCGCGGTTGGTTAACCAATTTTTTGCGGATTCGCGATCCAGCTCGATCCGATCGAAGTCTGTCCGGTAATTCAGTGATAACGTTTTTAATTGGTAGATGCATGTACTGTCTGCATTGACCGAACGGTCGAAGATCGTTCAAGGACTTGGATATCAATGAAACGCGTATCAGTTTGAATTTCATCCGATATTGACCTCTGTTTATGGTAAATTGATCGACTGTCCGGAGACTTATGGACGGGAATGGCGTACGGAATTCGCGTTACTTGAACCAGAAGCCGTTCGAACGAGGTCTCATGAATAACAAATGTGTTCCCTGGTTATTTCTCATGGCGGTGCTCCGTTTCCACGAATACACAGGGTTCACGGGTTATGTGTAAGCGAGAGGCCGAGTATCGAGAGGGCGGTAAATAATATCCACACGCGTGCCGGTACAGGCGTCAACCGATAAATCACCGGTCGCCGTGACAGGAAATTGAACTTTCGCGAATACTTATGCCCTCGTGATTATTCATGTCGATAGCGGTGCCGCCGCTCCTGGCCCACGTTCTATACTAAGTGAAAACCTGTGTGCTCTATTCCGGGTTCAGCCGGAGATCCACGTCATATTTTAGGCAGCGTTCCTTGATAATAAATAACGCCGCCTGTTCGGAAGGCTTGCAACCATGTTTTCTTATCGCGTTTCACTCCTCCTTCGCTCGGTTTTCGATAACAAATATGCGTGTCCAAACAATGTACGATCGTTAATAAAAATCGTAGCCCGTGAGATGATTTTGATAACGACCATAACTCCTGCTTTCATATAACTTGGTAATAATTAGTCTCGTCACACGTCGAGCACAGTTAGAATATACTTCTTGTCACGTTAATTACATTTTTATGGTAATTGAACATGAACGCTGTAACACGAAGATGAATTGTCTGTCCAAGAATTTTTAATTTATACCAGTGGTCTGAATTTCGCACGTTTGAGATACGTTGAAAACGGCCGACGATGAGCCGTTTCATTCTTTCCATTTGGCTTTTAGCTTCCTTTTTTTTTTCGTACCGTCGCCCGTGGTCGTCTCCGCGTGGCCATATGTTTTAAGTTAGCATACGCTGTAACCACTTTAATTAAGCGGCGCGCCGGCTTTTAATGAACCACGCGACGCGGTTTTTAATTACGCTCTCATTGACAAATTCCCTACACGGGCCGGTTTACCGAGGATTCATTGTGTTAGCAACGCCACTTTCGATTAGCGTGATTAATAGGATTTGTCAAATTATGTCTGTGTTTCATAGCATACAATAATTAAATAGAACTACAATTCCCAAAGCAATTAAACAGGAACAGGAGTTCTCAGACGAATTCATTTAATCTAATCAAAATTCTATTAACAATTCTGAGAAATGTATTTGTCAAACAAATGAGACTAGATTACGACAGTCTGCTGCGAACGCGTCGCGAAATAATAAAGCAGAGCTCGTAAAAAATAAGAGAGATGAGGATGGTTGGTGGAGAAAGTTTCCGCGCGATGTAATTAACTCTACAAAGTCGCGTCCCTCCTTTGGGTAAGTCCTCGTACACGAGGAGTGGTTTACAACCGTCCACGTGGTGCTTCGCGCGACGTGTCAGCGGGCGGAAAGCAGCCCGCACATAAATTCGAGCGGGTTAAAAGCCGCAGATGCGAGTCGTCGTCGCGGCACTAGTTTGGCCCACGACCAAGCCTCCGGTCGCTTTACAAAACAAAGGTTTCTTCAATTATCTTATTCTTTAAGAATCGACTAAGTGCGGCGTACAGTTTTTATTTCATTTTATTCTTTCAATAAGAGAGTTGAAATACGTTTCCTTTTTCGAAGATGAACTCATCATTGATGAATTAACGTTTTATGAATCATTCTATAAATTGAAATTCCTATTGCAATTCGCAATACTTGCATAAGAAACATCAGACTATGCTATAAACCTGTTTAATCTGTTCATGAATGAGGATTGTTTGATTAAATCGTATGAAATGTGAAATTATAAAAGGACGATTCAATTAAGACGACGAGGTTTGTGCGTGCGCGTCGCGCGAGACGAGGGATTAATCCGAATCCAGCGTGGCGGCATATCGTGTAGCCGGGAATGACTGTAAAACCGTGTTGTCAGCCCGAGATCTCTCGCGGTAACGTCGCTTGTTATCGTAGTCTTATTAGGTCTTAAGTCGGTTGTCGCTACGGAATGATACGGGTAGCGGCTTCCAGTGTTCACCATCCATTGTGCATGTACACGAAAGCTTGTTACCCCCGTATTCTTTATCAAGCTTCTTAATGCACTTTTGATTATCAGATAAACACTCAGCAATTCAGTTTATTAGGGATTATTCGCCTATTCTCATAATGATTTTTAAAAATTGCAATCAACGACCGAAGTAGCTGTTGACACGAGCGTCAGGATTCTGTTTACTGGGATTGATTTAATTGTAAGAATATAATCTATTGGCGTTGTTTCATTACTGGTAGGATCGATCGGGTGATGCGAAGTTGAAGAGCGGCTCGGATAGATCGTATCGCCGGATGATTTACCGAGTTTTTGCGCGAAGATAATGGGCCCGGGGCCAAGGAGCGCGTTCGATAGCCAATTTCTTCCGCCGATATACCCGAACGATAGAGAAAACCTTGGTTACGCGGCGCGCACCGCGGTAATCTCGTTTTTATCAGGGGGCCTGCTCGCAAAATCCTCCAATTAGCGCGCATAACATTACCGTAATTACGGTACCTACCGACTGCCGGGCCGAGGAGCCGCGGCATCATCGTATCGATAGGGTTAAATACGCCCTCGAAAACCGTACGCCCTCCGTTCTTGTTTCATCAAAATTATCTTCCACGTCTGGCTCATAAAAAATATTGATCAGTCCGACAGCAATTTCGTTCCTTTCAAGAATTCTCAATAGAAATTTCTGCCGCAGTTCTAATAAAGACATAACTCTTCACTTGTTCGTACATATAAAATTATAAGAGACTGGCAGATAGTTTATCAAATGATTCGTGCAATAAGACGTTTGGTATGTAACTTATTTATGAAACGACGAATGATACGAGAATTTTTCAAAACTGAACTGCTTGGCATTCGGTACTCCGGATGTCGGAAAGTTCTTTAATTAACGCTGCCGGGGCACTTCTTGCCGTTGAGGAGGTGGCAGGAGGCAATTTTCCGCCAACCGAAACTTCGCCGCGTCCCTCCGATTATTTACCGACTGGCGGGAACGTGTGAAACGAAAAACCGCGCGCGAAACCAGGAATTAAATTGGTCGAAATAAAAAGTACGAAGAATATTTCCCGTTCTACGATCTTAGCGGTCATACAATTTTCATGTGCAAACAGTTTTCTCGTATCTAGATTCGGTATACAGTCCTGTTGCCTCGCAGACGCGAAATAGGAAGGATTACATTAAAGATTGAAGGGTGGAGAATCGAAGAAACGGGGATAGGAACAAGATTGCGCGGAAACAGGGACAGACGCGGGAAAATCGTGCAACTCGGAACACGGGTGGAAAAGCAAACGCGAGGAAAGATTCGACAAACAATGCTGTTAACAATGCTTGCTAAAACAACGCCGGAAAATAAACAAGTAAGATGGATGTAAAATAAATAAGGGAGGAACGAAGTGCATTCGGCGCTGGACTGGATGAACGAGGATTCGAAGAAGCAAAAGGATATCGAATAAAAGGAACGAATATTCACGCGTTTCGTTTTAATGCAATGTTTATTACATAAAATATTCTACGAGAATTATAATAGTTCATTGAGGTATCGCTTCCCGTGGTTATTATTAATTTTTCTGCGAACTATGAACACGAGGCGTTGCGTCGACTAATTATTACACGAGGTCGCAAATTGGATCGATTTAATTGGACCGGAATAAAGGGGCGGACAACGTTCAATGAACATAATTGGTATGATCACCAATTGATCAACGAGCACGTCAGTTCGTGTAATAGATGCGGTGGTTGCGCCTGTGGACACGTTATTCAATTCGATTGTAACGGAACAATGCTGATAATGACGATGGTGATGAATAATTAATTTGTGCGTGTGGCTGACCTTTTCATTTGTTTGGCCACCGAATACTATCCGTCGCATAGAGTATTGTAACATGGGCGATTCTTCAGTTACAATTTTGTATAACAGTATCAGGAGTTCAGTAGGTTACTTATTATAGTAAAATTAATTAACTCCCAGGCTGTCTTATTATATTCTATAAAAAATAAGGATGGAACAAAAACGGCGCGAAGAACGTGGCCTACAGGATAATCAAAATCCCGGGTGCAAAAAGAAGCAGCCACGCCTGCGAAAAAGGCGAAATAAAGAGAGGTGCGAAACGAGTGGCAAAGTAACGAAGAGCGTATCACAAAAGAATACGCCGGGGAGTAAAAAAAGAAAATAGCCGAAAGCCACGGGGGAAACAAAGGTGCGTACACAATGGCGAGATGTGGGTGCTCGGCGTAAGCGTAATGTATGCCCGCATTGTTTACCGGGCGTCTTGGACGCGTCGCTGTGAGCGATTGCACGCTGGCAAACAAGCCTTGCACACGCGTGTCCACCCACCCGCACATCGCGGTGCGTATGTGCGTGCCCGACGCCCACGCGTCGCCAAGCGTTCGCCGAACCGCGAAAACCCGTCGACGTGCCGTTCGCCGAAACCGCCTAATTCCCGCCCGGTTCTGTCATGCAAATGCTGCCTGACGAAAGAACTGGACTACCGTGACCAAGTCGGTAAACCATTGTTGGAATCGCGCCACAAAATTTCTTAGCTGTTTCGTCGATTTCCGATTAAAACACATTTGAGAAAGTGATTAATTAGGAAATCGATATGGTGAATAGTTTACTGGAATTTTGTATCAGAATATGCAGTTTCATTTCGCTTTGGGGTAAAATTAACTACGTGAAACACAAACTTTTCGTCTGCATGCTTTTTTAATTAAATAGTGATAGCAGCTGTATGTGAAAGGAGTAACTGGTAATTCATCATCGATTGTGGATAGCCGATTGTTTAATTAAAAAGTAACTTGGCTTTCGCAAGCCAAACGAACACAATAGCTTAGTAATTATAAGCACAAAGCGTGTAGTATCAATTTTTCGAGCATACTCATATTCAGTGGAATTTAGACACGAATTTATCATACTTTTTCATATAACTCTCATGTACTGTTCTATTACATAAGACATGGGTACTAGAAGCTATTTCGTGTTCTTCCATCTAGGTGGCCAACGAGCTAAACGAGTTCTCGCAGTAGAATGAGTCCCTGCTTGGTATATGTAAGTCCGTCGTACCTCGAGAAATTAAGATCATACTTCACAGGATCACTTCTGTAGTTGATCTTGCCTTCTCTAATCCATAAATTAGAGTCGATGCAGCCACGATGACGAGACGTGGCTCCTTTCCCTGAGCGTGAGGACGACTTGGGAAGTTAACTTTGCTTAATTTCCCAGTCATCGATGATCGTTCACCCCTTGCACTCAGTGCGAGGGGAATGGGAAGTGGAGCTGTCTGAGTGGTCTTTTTAATCTTTATCAAATATAAATTTTCTTACAGCAGTAAAAGAACGATCAAATTGCATTCAACAGAAGTATTTCTATCTTAACATGTACAGGCAGACATAAAAATTGGCCGAGAGCCCAAATGGATGAGACTTACAGCTAGACAACTGAGAGGAGGAAAATGAACGAGAGCTCAACAAAAATACATGGACTTTCGGTCTATTCTCTTATGTTCATGAATTTAATCAGAAATGTAGTTCTGTGAGATTCTCAAATTCTAAATCTCATTGCCTACATCGAAGTTCAATAAAATCTAAAATAGAATAATAAAATTTTGTAACATATGTTCTGTAATCAGTGTAATGCACGCTCACAATCATTAAAGTTTTGTTTTGAATTTTAAATGAACATAAAAAAATTAAATGCACACTTTCTCGCAGTCGGTAGGACTCGAACCTACGCTCCCAGAGGGAATCTGATTTCTAGTCAGACGCCTTAACCACTCGGCCACGACTGCTTGTGGGGTACACTCTACTCTGGCTAACACCCATAGAGAAAGTAGTTATACAAAAATTAAGAAATGGTATTACAGTACTTCTTATAATAAAATACAATCTATAGATATTCCCTAAAAATATCTCGTGACACATTAAACACTAATATTAACAAACTCCAATTTATCTCCGACGATACGACAAAGGAGACAAAGCTACTGATTAACAGAATTCTAAATCGCGTATTTCGTGGGAACTGTATTTCATTAACTGTGTTCTATTCATTCAAACACTGGCTAAACGCGACAGAAACACAAAGCTGGCCAGACAGGAATCATCGTGAAACGGATGACGGAAAAGAGCGTGAGCGATGTCAAATCGTCGGGTAATTGCCACGTTGGATACCGCGGCTAATTAGCGAAAGTAGCGCTCAATGATGCGGCTAGCGCGTTTTAGCGATCGTCGGCGTATAAATTCACCCCTTAACTTGGTAATATCCATCCATCCCCTTTCCGCGCGCTCTCGACTAATGGCGGCGGTATTTGCACGGTAAACGCGCGTCGTTAGTTTCGTCCGGTCGAGGCTAAGGGCTTTATTTAACAGCAAACAGGAAGCGCGTGCTGCGCACCCAAAAACACGTTGTAACCCGTGCCGGATGACATGTCACCGTCAGGGGTGGAAACGCTGTACGTACAATCCTGTCCAAAATTCCTAAACACCCCTTGGATCTCTCGATCAAACGTTCATTGGATGCAGAAAGATCCGATAGATCCTTTTACGAAATTTCGATCGTCACGCAACCATACGTTCTCACTCGACGATACTACAAGAAATTTTTTATATAAAATAACACAAATCGTGTTCTACAACTTATGGAAAGGATTATACGTCGTGTGAAATTATTGGTGGGACGGCGAGAATTATTTTT
Organism: Ceratina calcarata; assembly: GCF_001652005.2. Taxonomy (NCBI): domain Eukaryota; kingdom Metazoa; phylum Arthropoda; class Insecta; order Hymenoptera; family Apidae; genus Ceratina; species Ceratina calcarata. The sequence goes on from NW_017153345.1 coordinate 334,573, forward strand.
TGGCCGAGTTGTTGATAACATCCATTCGCGCCACGTTTACACGTTTGCACTCTCTTTTATCGATGCGATAATTAGAAAGGCTGTGTAAACCTCGCGTTTCATTTAACATTCACCGTCCCAGGCTCGCGGTGTGGTCTCCATTCACACGTCCCGTCGAAAGATAAGCTGGCTTGTTTATACACTTTTTATCATATAACGTTAATACCCCAAAGGGCGTATGCTCGAATAAATTCGAAGATCAGATAAAAGTATATTTAGTGAATTATTCGACGATACAGCCCGTCCCTTGATAAGAAGAAAGGAACTACCCTCGCTTTATCGTTTTTCATACACCGTTACATCCAGCCTTATCAGTCCACTTCCCCTGTAATAAAAATAAGACCGCAGGCTCATTTTAAATATTCAGAAGCCTGCTCTTGTATACCCGAGGCTCGCGTTCCTGTCGATTCTCGTTTCCGACTGCCACGACGGAGACAAAGCTCTTGGCAGTGGTATAAAACAGCGGCTGGGATTAGCCGATTCCCGAAGACGCGTGCAGCCACGTCTTCGAGAGCCGATTCAGGCGCAGCCAGGCGTTAAGCTGATAGCTTGGTCGTGACGTCGGATGAGAATACGCTGCGAAAAGCGTTCGTCTGAAACCTACTCGCAGGGATAATGCCTACCAACGAGTTACAGTACAGACTTGTCTGTCAACGAAGCCAGAGATTAAGCCAATGCGTTCACCTCCTGCTCCTCTGAATCGTGCAGCTGTCTGTTAATTATTTGCCTCTTCTTTCCTAATACTCCCATTCTTCAAATTTCTATTGTTCGCTAGTTTTGAATAGGCCTGAATCTCAAGTTTTGTTAGAGTAACAAAGAAATTGTGTTTAAGGAAAAATGGCAGATTCTTTAATATATGATTTAATTGATATTGAGTACCTATTTAGATTTATTCACTCTTATAGTGATTTTCTATCCCTTTCGTAATACACCTGCACATGTCCATTTCTCGTTTTTACTTCGTGCCAGCTCATTCTTTTTTATATCTTTAACACTCGCAACACCACTTCTGTCACATCCTCAACAGACTCCACTTCTTATCTCGCAAGAAGAACGTTCCCATCCTTTTATTTCACCCCCTAACCAGTCTCACCCTCACCTGCGCTGTCTCTGTTTCGAGTCCTCACCCGGCGACGGTTACAAACGATAGCCCGACTTTCCCCGCGACGGATTTAAGTCACGTTCGTCCCGCTTAATCCTCGGGAATTCTTTCTGGGATTCACGAGTCGACGACACGAACATAATTAAGACGTAAACGCGTGGCTCGAGGCCTTAGCCAAGGCGTTCAGGTCTAAATAATTATTGCCGGGGCTGAAAAGGCTTTGGAACGGTGGCGAACACACGAGTATCGCGGTCTGTTACCTACTCGTTGCAGAGCTTTTTCGACCCGGATGATCGATGACTGAGATCGCGAGAATTGTCTGCGAAGCGGGTCTAGGGAACGGGTCGCTCTCGGGGGTGCTCCAGAAAGATATATACCATGGATCGCAGGGTACGTTTAAGGGTCGGAGACGCGTGGCTTAAGCATGATTAAGTGACGAGGGATTCGCTGGTGTTTAATTAAATGTTTGCTGTAGCAGTGTCCTGGAATTTCAGTTTATTTCATATGAATATCTTTCACAATTTTTACTGCTGCTCGTCGGTCTGCAATTTCTTAATAGAATAATCTACGTGATCAACGCGATGCAATATTAATTTCATTTCGTGAATATCGTTACAAAAGCTTGCATCTGCTAAATGTACATTGCATCGAGCCTTTAAAATTTTTGTGTAAACGCAATACGGGTAAATGCGTTTGAGCGAACGTGATTAAAAAGGCGAAAAACTGGCGCGTACAGATTGCCTCCGGCTACCTTCGCGTTACGCGGCCTTTTAATTTAAGTACGAGGTATTTTAATAAAATAATTGAACGCCGGTGAAAAACTAATGAGGAACAGGATTAATTGGGAAACGGACGTGAACGAATATCTCCGTACTGTAGATAATCGACATCTGTACGCCGCGTTTGAATATTGTGTTATAAAGTCAGGAAGAATCGTCGGGTTTCAGCACCGAGGGAAAGCGCGCCGGGTTTTCTACAGTTTGCCTCTTTTCACGCGATACTGGTTAATCCTTCGACCGAATGAAATCGCTCTTTCGCGTTCCCTTTTTCCGGTCACCCGATTTTGCATTTATATCCGCCGCGAGCCGTTGAATTATTTTTAACAATTTAACGCAATCGGCGAAAATGTTTCCAGCGAAATCGGCACTTCGTCTTTACTCTGAAACGGAGCAAATGCGAAATTTAATTTAACTATTGATATAATTTTCGACAGCCCTCGAAAGTCCTTTCCCGGATGATTTTTTAATCGTGTTTCGGATGTACATTGATCAAGCGTTAGTAGGAATAGTTGCACGTTCCTCTAACAGGAGTCCTATAAAAATCGGAAAGGGCGAGAGGTTTTAAAAGCAGCTCTGATCCGAGAATAAAGACAGAACTAACTCCGGCGAAGTACGGGATCGTACATTCCAGTGGTCGTAAGGATGGGAACGAGAATGTGAACCAGCCATCTGCGACGTTCTTCGACCGAAACAAAACTTGTGAAAGGAGTACCGGTCGGGTTGTAAAAATGATTCTTCCAAACACGCGTACGTCCGAGTTCCGTACACTCTCATTCACAAGTTGGCGAGCAGTTTTCTCTAGATAAAAATTAGGTCAGGTCAGGTGTTAAACTTTCATGAGAGTCCGAATCAATGACCATTTGCTCTGCGAATGTTCCTTAGGACAAGTAAACGGGTTATCTGTATTATAAATCGAAGAATCGTTCTCACATCTTCTTCGCAGTTTTTGTTAACTACCAGTTGACTTATGAATGGGAGTGTATGTCAGGACCGGGTGTAAACACCTGTACGGGGAAAAGCTGGGACATCCCTTGGGAGCATAAAGCGGCATTGTTCCCGGGGGACGTCGCCTCTGTAGGTAGAAACGTATGGTAGAAGGAGATTCGTCCGGCGAGGCACAATGCGACACCAATGTAGCGATCGTTATTGCTAGTTTATTGCTCGTAAATCGCCGTCGCGGCCTGAGCGTCCTGTGCCCGTACAAGGATACGAGCGTATCTTTTAAAAGGGCGTCTCGACGGGACAGTGTCACAGCCTCTTTCCTCTACTCTTAAAAACGAAACGAGCGTCTCGCCACGACCACCGACGAGACCAAAGAATTCTACTTCTGCCTCTTCTCCTTCTTCGTTTTTTATTCAAGTCGCACGGAGCCTCTTAACGCGTACTATCTAAATTCAAGTCTAATCGGTTCTTAACGAGAAGCTCACGTTTAATGTTATTATTTATGAAAATAGTCACAAATTCAGTATCAAATTGAATTGTAACCAGAAGTGAAGTTCATAAGAAATATTATAACTTTTATAAGAAATTTTAATTCAATATTTTAAATATGAAAGACAATCTTATATATTTCTCTGCGATATATTAAGATAAAATTTCATAAGGAAGTCAGTGGTTAATTCAATTAAATGGAATAGTTTATTATCATTATTATTAATCAGCGCGGTTTCGTTAACGATTAAAAAATTATTGAAAGCAATATGATTTACTCTTTTGTCAAATTCAAGAAGCGAGTTGGAACAAACGTCGGAGCGAGAACTAAATTTATGTCCTAGTCCTGTAACGATTTAGGACGGAACGATCCTTTCCTCACACATACATATGTACATATAGCGCATGTATACAATATATACACACACATACGAGCAGAGTAGTGCCAGCGAATGGTCTAATACACATTGCATGATATACAAATTTAGATATTCAAAATAAATGTTTGAACCTCTATTCCGAACATATTATTGGGTGATCTAATTATTTCTGTTATTTTCTGTTACAGGTAAGCCGATGAATTTTCCTCACATTGAGATTGAACTTTTAGCAGTATGTAAGTTAATTATACGATTTGTCAATTATTATTTTAAGAACGGAAAACAGTCGCTGAACTGCTAATTATAATTTAAATGTGACCCATTTCTACTGGGATCAGATTGCTGTATAAATTATACGAACATTTTAAACGTGATTATTTTACTAGCTGTATTATTCGAAGAACCCTTTTAAATTTTCTGATGTTATAAAAACTGTCCTTCTCGTATCATGAAAGTTATAATAGATACAGAAATATGATTCTGATTATATCCTCGAGTAAAATATTCGTATTAATATCAGATCGATCTGATACAATCGGAAGGTTAATTTCCGAAACTTCTCGAGTTTCCCAAGTAGTCTCGTTCTATATTTCTCTCGAACTTTGACTAAATATCAAACCGGAAAGGAAAACTCGGTTTTTCCCAGAGACCGCAAATCTCGGTGGGAAGAGAGTCGAACTTCCAGTTTTCCCAGTTCGCTTTTATTAGAATTAAACCGGACCATCGTACTGGTTGCTCGACAAGAACTTGTACTCTTCCGTCGAGAGATTGCAATCAAAACATTGATATTACTCTTCTCGTTTGAAATATTCAGCCAAGATGAAGAAAAGGAATTAATTCGTACAAACTTTTTTTATACTCTTTTTTTTTTCTGAACAACGTCTTTCAAATTAGTTTTATAGACGAAATCAATTTCTCTGACACATTCGTTTGCCATTTTTGTAAACACGAAAAACGTACAAATCCCTGGCATTATTTCGGTTCGGAAAAAGTCAGTGGACACGTTTTCAACAAGCTACAGCTTGCATCAACAACACCTTTTAATCCGTGCCGCGTGGCCGGAAGCTCGGAAACAAATCGTCGTATCTGTTGCGAGGAAACTCTGTAACCCGTTGAAAGGTTTTCCATTTGTCACCGTTATACGCGTATGTATCATTTCCGCGCCGGTCGCACCCTAGCCGTGGGAACATAGTAATGCCGTCCAGCTTGACGCCTGCCCTCGTTCCCGTTAAATAATTACATTGCGTAACATTAAACAGATACGCGCTCGTTCATAAGTCTTTGATACGTGTAAGCGAATCAGCCGTTCGCATGGGTATTTTAGATGAATTAGGTTCGTGATATTTCAGTGAACAAGTTAAATACGACAGGGATATCGGACACGGTGTATCTTGTACAATAATTATATTCAGATAACGATTGAAATTGGTTTGTCGGGGATAAATTCATCGTTTAAATTTGATATTCTCAAATAATTTCACGCAACGTGCGATCTGTTCCGATATTCGACAGAGTGCAACGATCAGATTTACAATCGTACAGAAAGTAGAAAATATTCAGTCGAGCATAGAACGGAACATCGTGCCTTTCACTTACACCTGTAAACCGTTTTTCGTATAAAAATCTCGGGCATAGGAAGCAGGTTTTAATTTGATGTTATCTAGCAGCGAGGAAAGGAAGAAATGGAACGAGACGGGCTGGGGCACTGTGGACCGGGGCATATAAATTACGTCCAGGACGTCGTCCGATGTAAATGCAATACAAATTGGACCGGGCCACTTATTATTATTCATTGGGGACATTTGTTAGCTTATCTGACGGCTCTCCGATTCTTCCTCTCTCCGGTTCTCGTTCCCGGCCACGACTTTTTCGTGCTCTATGTGCTCTCCTTCTGCCGGCACGGAGCGCTCGTTGATTATTACCTGTTAAATGTGCCTCCGCTGAAACGCGACCGAGGCCGCATTTAAATCGCCGCCGGTTCATTTACGATCCGTGGCGACGCACGGTTTTGATCGAACTTAATCTGTTCCTGAAAAAAGATTCCCGAACGAGCGGAACATAAATTAAAATATCACCGAAACGGTTTCAAAGTGCATACACTGTGTACAGTGATTATTTATTGCATCGTTCGGCCTCGCGATTGATTTATTTCGGGAAACGATATCGGGCAGGAAATGTATGAGTAGTAAATTTCGTATTATCGGCCGACCCAATAAAATCTGTTGCCAGACAACGGGTTCGAGCTCCGCGAGATTCGAATAGACGTCGAAATCTGTTAACAATAAAAGAAGTGAAACCCGGTCACGATTACTCGGCGTTCCGAGCTACGAAAGCTTGAATGGGGAATAATGGGCATTGATACTGTGTACACCGACAAAAGGGCCACGGGGATTCTATACAGCCGTGGACGGTACAGTTACCTCGCATTTGAAATTCCAAGACGCGAGCTTTTATACTTAGCGAAACACAAAGCGGACCGGCGATTCTTCTTTTAACGAGATAAGTGTCGTGTCGCGAACGGGCCGGGAAGAGACCGTGGAGGGAGAGTTCTTGGTGAATTTTAGCCGTCAGAAAATTTTCTCATTAACCGATGGAGATAATCTCTCTCTCTCTCTCTCTCTCTCTCTCTCTCTCTCTCTCTCTCTCTCCTCCCGGGCCTCTCCGTCTCTATTATCAAGCTCAGGTTCGAGGGCCGCTTTAATCTCGGGGAGACGGGGGGTCATTGTGGGTCGCATTTCCGACCGACAAGTCGTCCGCTTTGTGAGCGACGAATAGAATAGCGTGGCGCGCGGTCGAGGTCATTAAATGAAGTTAATTACGCCTGTATAATCCCGCGAACGAGGTTGGCAGATTCTCTCTTGCGGCGCTCGAACCGCCTCCCCCGTTCGCCGGCTGGCCCTCCGGTGGTGGCGAAAGCGGTGCACGACAATGCCGATTACAGAACAAATTGCTCCGCCATGCGATGCAACGTCTTAATTGTGACGCTCCGTACGTGGCTCGTTTGCGGATGAAACCGTCGCGTCGGACGGATTGCGAAATTAACCAGCGCTCGGTCCACCCCCGCGAGTTCGCTCCCAAATACCGGGAACTCGATTAAGAATCCTTCGCTCCAAGGATTTTCCTAATTATTGCTACTGTCGGAACATTGAAATTGATTCTGTCCAATGCTTCTAAAATGGATTTACTCTATTCATGTCTCTGTCGTACGATTAATAGAATTTAGAGCGACAGTCTTTGTCCGTAAACTTTTTTAAACCCACTTTGAAATGTAGATTTCGTAATGGACCGCCATGAAAATGAACTCGCTCCAGGTTCAGTTATCCGCGAATGCAGATTTCGCAACTTAGATTCGATTACGTCGTCCCATTGTACATACAGCTCGGGCATTGTCGTCGCATTCGTTACACGCGATAGTTGTAGCAATTAATTAATTACACGTGCGCGAACGAAAACGCGAGTCCGTCCGCGTTTCGCAGCCGGGCAGGAAACCGCGGAACAGCCCATGAAAACGAAGAAACAGCGGCCCCCGTGGTACGCGTTTTGCGTACGGGATGCTCTCTCTACCAGAAGCAATTTCCATGCATGGTCGAACTGAATAATTTCCGGTGGTCCCGTTGCCCTGAATCTTTGCTCGTGCATGCAAAGCCGAGGGAGGACCACGGCATTACGAAGTCCGTAGCGATCACCGTCTCGTCTAATTCGATATTGTCCCGGGAATTTCACAACAAAATGTCTCAGCTTTCATTCCCCAAATCATTGTCTCGTTCGAATTACAACGATTTAATTGAAACACATTCACAGTCGTTACAAGAATTACTATCTACGAGCTTGTATAATTTAGAAACATGAATAATAAATTTATTGCGATCGATCGATAGTTCGCACGGGTCAGCAGAATATTTCGACTTGTACAAATTCATTTGGCCAGTGGAACATGGGCCCATAAAAAGCATAGAATGTTCCGTCGGGTTAATTTTAATGCGGTAACCGAGATATTTTATTGGCGCGGATATAATCCTATCCCGGCCTCGGTGGCCAATGGGTAACAAAATTTCATGGTAAGTTAAATCACTTTATGACCGGGGCGTTTATTTGGCCTCGGCCGCCGTACGGAAGCTGCAAAATTAATACCCGGCCGCACTGGATAAACATATCTTGGGAATTGTCTTTAACGAGGACAAATGTTACCGGCCGGGGGATCAACATAAATTTCTGCGAACATTATAGAATATTTTATGAGATATAACGTGTTATTTCATCGTGTCAGTCTAGTCGCGTCCAAGCATCAAATATTTAGAGGATCGTCAAAAGTCTGTTTAGAACGAAACGATGATTTTAAACTTTTGACAGAGTTTTACAATTCTCATCGCTTTTTAATATACTTTCATATCGTTTCGGCGTGGAAACCTTACATAGAATTTGTATTGTATCGAGCCGAGAGTTCTGATCAGTAAACAGTGATGGGAAAAGGGTACGGCGAGAATCACGCGAGGAAGGCAGTTCCATTAAAAGAATCCTAAATTGAAAGCGAGACCGCGTCGTTAAGGAACCGTGAGCGTCGTACAGAATCCAGATTTCCTGCGCGGCGCGGCGGGATAGATTGCTAATCCTCAGCCTCTCGACTCTTTTCTCTCGGTTTCACCGGACGGTAGAAGGGGAGTCCGTCGAAGAGGAGAAGAAGACGAAGAAGAAGAAGAAGAAGAAGAAGAAGAAGTTCCGATCGTGCTCCCGTCCAGACCTCCTCCTCTTCGTTCGCCGACCCTGTCGGGCATTCTTCGCTCCTTAAGGGCGCGCGGAACGCAGAAATGGCGGCGAATGGAAACGGGAAATTGTCGGCACTCGATCCCGCTCGGACGTAAACGAAGACGTAGTGAGGCGTGCAATGATCAAGTATATCTGCGGAAAGATTAACGACTGGTCGGGGGCTGCGGAGCAAGCCGAGCGGACCAAAGAGGAGGAAGAGGATCGACGGGCAGAGCGACGAGAGAGCGAGCCCGGGCCAATTACGGTCGTCGTTGCTCCGATCCGTCTCGCCACCGCGATTTCGACTCGTCGATTCTGCCCGATTTAATCGAAGTTCGACGCTTGCCCACGGCCGCAGAAAACGTCTAGAAAGTTGTCCCACCCTGCCCTGCTACCCATCCGACGCGAACTGCACGACCCCCGTTTCACGAATCTCCTACGACGCTCGACGAACGTTCCGAATTAATCGTCATAGACCTCGACCGACGAATTAGGAAACATCGAACATAAGAAATCGTAGATACAGTCCGATGAAACTTCTGTTCTCGCGGTGTATTCTAAAATCTGTGACTGGGAGCGTAGTCGGTCTAAAAGTTCAGAAGAAGTTGCTGCACTCGAGATTTTGCTGTTAAAAGTTGAGCTTCTCTCTCTCTCTCTCCTCTCTTCGTGCACAAGTCTGTAGAGACTTCGGTTTTCGAGCTCCGTTTGAGTTTTTGACGAAGATCAAAAGAGATCGGGATTGACTCTGATGAGGATTGATGGTCGGGATCTTTTACGTTTCGTAGCCAGAATTTTCGAAAAGTTTCCACTTTATCTATCATTGTTAGTTCTCGTGGTTGGAAATAGATTCTTTAGTGTTAATACCAGAGAATTTGAAGTAAGTACATACAATATCGTACTTCTTTCTTGGTATCGAAGAACTTTTATTAGATCTTCTCTTAAGTTACTTATTCCATTGAACTTTTGATAGAAGTTGGGCAAGATCAATTTCAGTCAGGTAATCAATAATTCCAAGTGATCCGTCATTACGATCGACACGAATCCATTAGATTCTAGCAGTTATGTAAGTAGCGTAATCGAGAAGCCAATGGTCGAACAGAATCTACCCATTACATTAATAGAGATCGATTACTGAATCCTAATTTTCTCAATAATTATCGAATATACAATTTCCTTTACATAAGAAACAGGATATTCAAGTATGAAGTTCAGTGTCAGAATGCAATTTCTTTCTATGTTGTTATTTTGTTCGACTAAAAATAATCCCCGAGTTCATTCCTCGCTTCATCTCCCCGACCGTTTTCAATTTCTATTAACTGAAACGTCTTTATTGCAAATTCAATTAACCCGGTTTCCCTCGTGCCCGCGACGGTACACCGTCTAAACGGATTTCGAATTCGCGAAGGAAGCATACCGGCGAAGGAAACAAGATATTCTCCTCGTTAACGAGATTTTGTAATATACAACGAATTTGCCTGTCGCGTAACCAAAGTCCTAAGTCGTTCAGTAAGATATCGCTCGAACCGGTTATTAAACGCGTGCACAGTCAGGAATTGCGAGTGGCTCGGCGCGAGTTTTAACCGTACCCATTATCGCGAACACGTAATCTCGTAAAGAGAAGGACGTCGGTATGGGTTATAGAACTCGCGATTCCCGGACCGTGGCTACCATCGGCCCATGAAAACGAAGTAGTTTCTAAACGATTCTAGACACAGCACGAGCCAGCTCTTATTTACAGCAATTTTACAACGCGCTTCACTCGTTACCCCTGCTGTTTATGTAAATTTCAATGCACTTACTCGGATTATTTGAATCATCAATAGAAAGAACGAGCATCGTGTAGTTAGAGCTAAAAAGAGATAAGAGAGAGAGAGAGAGAGAGAGAGAGGGAAGTCGAAGTGGTTTCGATTATTACATTTAAAATAGAAAATGTTTTATCGCGAGAGGGAGGTGAGTGCGTCTCGTCGCCGAAATATTTATTGGCCCTTAACGATCATTAGGGAAGCCCGAAAACAAATGGACACGCTCGCTGCGAAGCGTGATCCCCTTTGATAGCGGACAAACGTCCTCCCCGGCAGCCGGGTCTTTCGTTACACGGCCGGATACGGATTCTACAGGTGCGCTCTCGAAGCTTTCGTGTTACTCTCCTCGTTATTGGCCATTCCGATTCGTTTCCTCTTATTTTTAATTCGTCCGCGCTTTTTTCGTTACTCGGCCCGTACTTTTTGTCGGGGCATTCGTTACCGTGAAACATTAGGCAACTTTTATGTCTTGTATGCTTTTTAATGGCCGGACGGGGGAATGATAAAATAAATGGAGTGCCGTTTCGCAGTCTATCTCGACCCTCTACCCGATTCGTGCCAGTGAACTGTTCTAGCATTTTGACTCACGTCAGGATCGTTCGTGAAATTCTTGTTTTGGTTCATTCGCACTCTCGATTTAATCGTCGGCCTACGCCTCGTTTTTCATACTTCAAAAGGCGCGTTCAGTTATCTACGAGGAAACAGGGAATACGTGAAATAATTCTCGGTCGGGGGAGCTTAAAGTTTATTTGCGTAGCCCCGTGACACGAGAGCCCGGTGTACGGACGCGACCCGTTGCACTGAAATAAGAGACTCCACTTAAGCGACAGATTTATGCGAACGGATATAGGTACCTCTACGTACGTACGCGCTTCTCACAAAAGGAACTCGGTACTTTTTCCCGGTCTTTTTGACGTTTTTCGCGCCGCCGCCGCCGCCGCCGCCGCCGTGCCATACCGCCTCCTCGTGAATTACGATCCCCGGCGCACACGTTTTTAGTTTATAATTTCGCGTCCCGTCGCAAAGGCTCTGTGACAAGCCTCGAATGAAATCCCGCGACTACGTCACAAGTACAAGTTTCCCTCTTTCTCGCCGAGGTTTCCAGTTTGTAAAACGCAAACTGATTATAAAAATGATTGAAGGCCCTGTGTTTGAAAGAACTTTGCAACTTGAATTGTAGACGATCGAATATGTAATGCAATATTAAAATCCATTGAATAATATTTTTTTTTTTAATATAATAGAGTATATTTGTTGAAATCTATAGAGTCAAAGACAAAGCGTTTTGTTATGCGCCTCTCAATCGTGTTTCGTCTGTGAAACTCTTTGAATCTAATTTTGCAAATCGCTTCGCGAGGAGAGCGTGTCCGGCTGGCGTGTCGCCAAGGTATCTCGCGGCGTGGGTATTTTCGGGATCGTGGACATAAAACGGGGAAGATTTACAACGGTGATGCGACCCGCTCAGGGCCGAATGTATGTTTTTCGAAGCGTCCGAGGCCCCCGCGAGCCACCGCGAGTCAAAGATCGGCCGTAAAACTCTGATCTACGGCTTGCACCTACTCTGCCGTGCTCTCGTCGCTTTCCTTTTCGCCTACTCTTCATTTCTTCCAGCCAGAAAAGTTCTGAATGAGACCTCCCTGTGGAAATCGGTTACCACACGACATGTAAATTTACGTTGACTATTTTCAAGGATAACAGCCTGTGTTCTCCAATGCCTGGAGAAAGCATTGAGGATTTATTAGTTCCAGTGGAACGGTATGAAAAATTGATTTAAGAGATATACTTCATTCCTTAACGAATAGAGTTAGAAGGGCATAGGACCTTTCGTGTATCTGGCAACTAGAGTTACAACTTTCGTTTTGTGTATAAAAATTTTTTTATACACAAATTGTGGGCACCGTCGTCCTCTGCAAGAAAAATTCTTTGAATTTTTCTTCTAACTTCGATATTTAACAAGTTACATATCATTATTTGGCATTTTATTGATGTTGACAAAATCCGACCATTCCACCGTCGAATTGGCGAACTTTTGGAAAAAAATTTCGTTTTTCCTCAATAACTCCTAAACTGTAGGTCTTACAGGAAAATTGCAT
>NW_017153345.1:347415-381486 GCF_001652005.2 Ceratina calcarata
ACATCGGCCCATTAGCTCAGTTGGTTAGAGCGTCGTGCTAATAACGCGAAGGTCGCGGGTTCGATCCCCTCATGGGCCAATTCTATTTTGTTAAATCAAACTTATCCTTAAACAACTAAAGCACTTCATTTGTCATACTATTTTTATTTCAAAATTTCCTACATATTAAACGCGACGTAATTCAATCAAATATTGAGTTAATCAAGAAACTATGGTTATCAAGAGATAGAGACTGGATTATATACTATATATTAACAAGTATACTTGATACCTTATTTTACGACGTGAAACACATTGAAACGCAATGCATATTTTACAATGGCCGAGCAGGGATTAAATGCGGAAAGTTTCCCATTTTCGGACGTTTAACGCGACTCGGGTATCCGGAAATATACGAGCCGATAAACCAGCAGATAAGCGCAATAAGGGAAACGCTTTTCGTCGCGTGGAAAATTTAACGGGTTACCCGTAAACTTTTACGAGCGTCGAATATAGCGTTTCGCGCCAGCGTATATGAACCCAGTCCTCTGCTGTTATTGTTATTTCCTTTCGTCCCCGTTATACGTAATTAACTTTGAACGGTGGCCGCTTCATCGTCGCGCAATCAAAAATTCAAATCGGCTCGTCGCGTACGCGACCGAAACTTTTCGCCCGTTGTACAATTTCATCGCCCGTCAGACTCGCGGAACGAACGCCGTTCATTAAGATCGACGTTACATGGCACGTCGTTCCGAAGTTTCAAAGGAATATCTTAATTAGAAAATCGTAAATATAGAAACCAGCGTTGTGGTTCGAATGAAATTATTTTTGGTACGTGACGAAATCGTTGGGTATCGGTGATAGTGATTAAAAAAGCGTGGAACGTATCGACCGTTCCGGCTCAAGGGTCTCAAAGGACTTTTCGCCGGGAGAAAGTTTCCCGTAGGGTACATGGTAGTTCAATGAAGGGGAACCTTTTCACGAAACGAGTAATTGGCTATTTACGAGGTCCATGATCCGTGGGACGCGTATGAAGTTCGGAGCGCCGGTCAGTCTCGTTCGTTTCTACCCCTTCAAGGGCCACGTTTCCCTTTTGCCGTTGGACGGTCGCGATCGGGCGCGGAATATTTTAAGGTTCATTAAAAGCGCAATAATGAAGAAGTCTCCGGCGCGCGGCGCTCTCAAATAACTTCCGGGCCGTGGGTAGGGACGTTCAAACGAAACTTGCCCTCACCTCTTTTTCGCCCGGCAGCCCTCTTTCCTTCCGGCCGCGGTACTTTCCGCCCGTTTTTCGCCTACTCGAAACTTTCCCCGGCCGAGTCTTTCGGAGTTGAAATTAAAGCCGAAGTTTCGGGGGAAAAATTCGCGATTCCGTTCGCCGAGTGCCCGTTCCCTTTTTAGGGGGATGAAAATACAGTCGAACGTCTTCCCACGGCTTTCTCAGAACGTTAACGGAGTGCACGAGCTTTTGGGTATGATTTTAGTACATATGTAATTCGATGTTGTTCTTTGTCAGACGGAAGTTGTGATAAATTATAAATTATACTTTTATATAGGGAAGCGTCTGTTTAAAAATATGTATTATTCCTCGTTCTCGTAGTTCATCTATCTTTCAATACTTGTTCGAACTATCTCGTCATATCTTATTCCGAACGATCACTCGTGTTATAACATGATAGCCTCAAGAAACATGTTCAAATTCTGCAGGAGAATACCTGTTTCGTATGCCAGCAGATGCTAGAGCATATTTTTAAATTTATAAGTCGCTGCATTCGGGAACAGGGCGACTACGAGCCTGTAAATTCTAAAGTGGGGCACCTATATCTTAACAATGGAATAATATAGCGTTCCGCAGAGTCCGACGTTGTTCGTAGTCGCTAATCTAACTAACACACCGCGCGATTCTTGCACAGGGACACCCGGCGCTTACAATTGCCGCGCGCGGTAACTCGGAATCAGAGGAACCTTTGGGAGGAGCGGCCGATGAATTGTTCATGAAAGACGGGGGAAAGGGGTTAGTTACCTCGCTCTTTAAATATTACACGCCCCGAGCATCAAACTCTGACAAAGCACCGTGGAAACATTCGAATAATTCCAACGTGCACCATCTCGTGTGTACTAATCTTTGCTAAAACTCAACGCGCGCTACGAGCGTTCGCCGCATTCTCGATTACCTCCAAACTGCAGCTGTTGCCTGTTTCTAATTAACAATTAAAATATCTCATATTTTCATACCGGTCGGTCGAATTCGGTAGAGTTTCAACAGCGACGACACGGTTCAACGAAGCAGAGCTTTTTTTTATTGTTTCCCAAAACTCATGCATTTTTATAAAAACCGGTATTTTTCGGAAACGATACGTGATGCTGTATTTTTGCCTGCGGATTCGTTTTTGTCACGAGAAAGTCCATAAGAATCCTGTACTGGGTGTTCCAAAAACAATTTCCTGCCGTACGGTGTAATCCGCAACGCGGAAATATGCAATTCTATACGCGAGAGGTACACGATAGGAAGTCGAATGGTCACTGAGGGGTTAACAAGGGTCGGCTGGGCGACTGCGAATCTCGATGCGCCCTCGTCACGAGTTTCCGGTTCTATCTCTCCCTCTCGGTTTTAAGATCCACGACACGAATAACGTCGTACACGTGACCTAGCCTCATCGTTCACCGGGAACGTACGCGAGCTAGCTTTTTATTCGACCTGGCATCGACGTATCGCGGTAACCTAGAACTGTGTGTCGTGTGCTCGGATGCTGCGGGGTCTCGACGTTCGTGGAAACTTAAATCGTAAAAGTTTAATGGGGTTACGAGCGGCTCGTGCGTCTAAATCGATACGCCGCTCTTTTCGCTATTCCTAATTGCGATTTAATCGAATGGAACGTCTCGTAGCGTGTAATTGAAATATAGTAGAAATCTTCATTCACCTCATAGAAGCTTAGAAATGAAACAACGACGTTTAATTGACGCTTGATGAAAATTCTTGAATTCTATCATCAAATTATTATTTTATATTGATTTACGCGTGCATCTTTCACAGACGATCTTATAATTTCTATGTCTTCTCATTATCCAACTACAATTGCATGAACGCTTCGCGTGACGAATTAAATCCTGAAACGATCAAATAAACCGGCTGGAAATCATTCAACGGGACAATCTCGCCTCGAAACGGCAACAAGTTATTTTCCTTGCTCTTGAGAACGTCGCGCTCGTATCAAGAGCAGTAGCAACATGTTAATACTGTCGTCTCCGCGCAAATAAACCTCCGTCCACGTCTTCCGTCAATATATCAGTCGCGGACGCCTCCGCAGCGTCCGAGGCGTCATCGAACGTGGTTCGATGCCGGTCGTTCCCTCGACTCGCTCCGTTGTTTGCGACGATTCTTCGCGCCTCTGCAATTTACCTCCGTTTCGCTTCTGCTCGGTGTACACCGTTCGCAGTTTACGGTGGCAGCCGGTCGTGAAGCGTTTCCACAACCGGGGACACCCGTGAGCTGGAACTTCGTGTCACGGTTTACAAACGTGAGACCAAGTAAAAGTTGGTCAGTGATGAAACAAAATACGCAGATAATTAACAGGTATCAAATATTTAGGAGTGCAACAACGATTTTGAATATTTATAAAGAGATACAATTATTTATTGGATTCTGTCTTTGGTAAGACTAAATTTTTTCCCGAAGTCTCCGGTATCTTGAGACCTGAAATTGTGGAAACGTGGATCGAGCGGCATCCTTCGACTTTACAGCCTGTAAAAAAGAAAAAGCTTGTCGGTCGAAAAGCGATAGACGGAGACGTTCCGTCCTGAGAAACGTTCGTCCGTTCGGAAATCGCGTCGTTCGGCGAAAAATTCTGCGCGAACCCTGAAGGTGTCGGTGTTGGAGGAGGAGAGAGAGTCCTGCGGCGCGAGGACACGAATAAATCCACGAAGGAGGTCCGGTGGTTTACCGCGGCCGAGAATTTATGAAGTCGATCCTTTAGGCGTGTGCCTTCCGTCTGGGAATTTGTCAGGGCCGATCGAACGCGCAGGTAGTACGGGAGGGGAAAAAGGAAAAGGTGAAAGGAGAGAATGGGAAGGGTGAGACGCGCGTAAGAAGGGTGAGAATCGAAAGGGAACAAAAAGCAGGGAGCGAGAAAGATGGGTTATCGAGGATGGAAGGATTCAACGTGCGCGTTTATAAATATCGCCATTGTACGGGCGCCGAGGGCTGTATTTTTCATTCCTTATTCGTTGTCGCGGTTCGACTCGGTTCGGCTCGGTTCCGTTCGCTACCCGGAGTATACGCAGGATCGTACGTTTCCGAGCGGCAATTTGCGACCGGTTGCCTTCCAGAGAGAGAGACAAGCGGATGACCAACGCCGATGGTACCAGATGCGATGGGCTTGACCCTTGGAAACGATCCCACGACACGGGGTACCGTCGATGCACGCGTTCTCCGTCCAATGGATCTAGTCATATTCCTAACGAGACCGCATTCATACGCGTTCCCCGACACGCGCGTAGATAGAAAAACTCGTGTAAAGGCTGTGTTTCATTTATCAAAATTGCCCTCGGTCATTCCTCGATCGTGTCGCATCGGACGCGTTTGACCGAATGTATTATTCATCGGTATCGAGGACATTGTAACGCAAATTCTATTATCGAGCGCATTTATGGTTCGGATAAAACGCTTATAAACGTCAATGACGTATTATAACGTGAAACCGCTGCGTCGCCTCTAACTAAGTTTCCCTAAAATCGGCGATCGACGTTTATCAGAAAATTGTCAACGTCGGGGCCGTCGCATTAAACAAATTTGTCCGGGCTCCGATAATAATGGGTACACACGACCAATAAATATCGACGGGGAGGGGAGGGGAGGAGGCACCGCCGCAGTGCACCGCCGCGTAGCGCGTTCGCCACCGATAAATCACTTTATTTCAAATGCAGGGAAAACGAACAAATGTCCCGTCTCCGCGACGGGATTGCGTGTAAACGCGAACGAATTAATTCGACCGACAGCCGACCCTGTCAACTTCCCCCTTTTTCAATTCGTTAATTTATCGCGATAATGTTGGCCGATAGTATTTTGATACGTTACAATAATTTTTCTCTGTACGATTCGTAATGATTTAATTCGATTTAATCGGATAGAACAGATCGGTGATATTTCAGATTTTATAGAATCGCACGAAGGTTGTATTCTATCGGAATCATAACTTTGGAACGTAACTCCGTTCGCAATTTCATATTCTTTAGAAAAAAACTGGCCCAGTCGTATTTCACTGGTCAGCGATGAACACAGAGGCATTTTCGATGATTCACAATCATGACTCACTTTACCACGGGCGAGATTTCTTGCATATGGGAAGGTGTCCAGAGATGAAAAAGAAGTAAAAGATCTCCGACATAAATTTAGTGGATGAAAAAAAAATGTCATGAATTCAACATGTTCCAAGGAATTCCAATAAGTTCGATAAAAAGATTCGTATCTCAAAGGCGATTCTGAATTAACACGCCATGAAAATCGTCATAGTCGTTTGTTACAGAGTAATCAACGAAGCGTTTAATTAATATGGAAGGAGCTTTCGAATTAAATACGCAGACGGCGCATACTTTATAGGAATTTTAACTACATCTGAAAATCCGGGTTTAATTAGATCGCGTTCAAATATAATCGAGAAAGAAAGTCGTTTCAGTCGTTATTTACACTCTGGTAATGAACGAGATCTTGGCGCTCGTAGAAGGAATAAAAATATGACGAAGGATGAAAGAACTCGACTGCCTGTTGTATTTAACGATCCGTAAAAAGGCAGGGATGAAATTAGAATGATTTTCATCGGAACCGGCGAATCGTGACCACAGTTTGTCAAACGGCGTTTAATTACTCGAGAATCCGTGGATTTAATTTGCCCCATTGAATTCCGCGGCTGCCGCACCAGGCCACAATTATTGTTTCCATAATTATTCGTACCGTTTCCAGATTATACGAATAATTATGCGGCTCGTCGTTAATTTCCACGGAGTTTTTCGTCGCACGTAGTTACATTAATACAGGCACTTGGCCACGATTTAATTCTGCACAGAATCGATCTCGGAAGTATGTCAAAACATAATTAGCCGAATTAAATATTATGCGACGGTATTTCCTCGAAACCAAATTCCATCTTTTACGTCTGTGTAATGAAACGTCGATCCTGCGAGAACACAGGACATCTCGCGACGCCATTATGGTCCCGGCTGCCCGATCCCCAGGGACCCTTTCGCAACCAACGATCGATTCGTCTCCGGGCTGCGTTAAAACATCAACGCGCGCAGATGTACGCATGCAAATCCGCGTGCACGGCTATCTCTGGCCACGGTCGGTATGCGAGCAACCGAAATGGCGGCCGAAGAAGACGCGAGCGCGTAGCACCGTATACGTGGAGGCACGCGAGGCGAAATTCACGCGTGTCGTAAATCATCTCCGGTCGATCCGCGGCGCGTACAGCCGCGGCCCATTGTCGCCGGCGCGGACGCCTCTGGCTCTCGCGTTCGCCCCACGAGGATCAACCGTTACGCCCACGCCAATGCCCCGGCTCGTTTATGTCGGCATGAAATTCGTTCGGGAACGACAGCTGTCTCCGTTGTTCGACCGCGCGATGAAACCCGAGGCAGCAACGAACCGCTCAGCGGGCTCTACCAATCATTTCTGCGGGACGAACGAGTTTTAAAAAACGTCAGAACGTAAATACATTCTCGAAATTAATTCTCTGAATCGATTCCATCGGTCAATTTGCAAATCAATCTTTCCAAACAATTTTTCGAATTAAATTTCTACGGTCGAAACGTCATAGAGACGGTTCGGTAGAGAATGAGCCGACCCGCGGTTTTTGTTTGAGGCTAAAACCGCGGTGAACGTAAATTACTGAAAACGGGTGATCGCGATAATAGCTGCCGGCGAGCCTAAGGGCTGGTTTTATCGGCGGCGAATGAAACGGGCCGCGCTGCGACAAATACCTCCGTTCTCTGCGACGGTTTACGCAGGGGACATAAACGGCGCGTAACTCACCGTTTACCCAGTCGCTAAACAGCTGCCAACCGTTACGGCTGATCGTGAGACAGTAATTTATCGAGGTTCTTTGCCTCGAAATTCATCATTCCCTGTATTTTTAATGTCACGCTCGTTGAATTAAAATAATAATTGATCTCAAGCATTGATGAATGCGATCTATCTTCGACTGGCAAACGAATGAAATCCAAATATTCGTTAAACCAAATACTTGTTTCCTGTTTCTCTAAATCACGATTAGTATTAAAAATTGTGTATAAAGTTAGAAGCTGGGACTCGTCAATGTTTATACCTCCGTCAAGCAATTACCGTCGAAGAATCATGCGACAGTGAAGTCAGGCTTTGAACGAGCGAGTCGGGCCTTGGTACATACTGGCCAGGCAGGCACTGTCAGACCATAAATTGCACCGAACGAATTGCACGCCGCGCCGCGCCGGTGCTCGCCGCAGCCGCGAAGCATTCCGAGTTAATTTCCCATTCGAGCTAGCTGAACGCGATGATCTCAAGCGAAACGCGGTCTCCCGGCTCTTCGAGACGAATGCCTGTATCATTGGTGAACGCGAGCCGTAAGAAACAATTCTTTAAATAGTGACTTGTTTCCTATT
Organism: Ceratina calcarata; assembly: GCF_001652005.2. Lineage (NCBI taxonomy): Eukaryota > Metazoa > Arthropoda > Insecta > Hymenoptera > Apidae > Ceratina > Ceratina calcarata. The sequence continues at coordinate 355,024 of NW_017153345.1, forward strand.
CCTTCATAGAAAATTATTAAAATTCCTTGAATAAGGAAATCGTAGAAAAAAATGTAGACTAGCTTTTGGATTATAAGATATAATACTGAAACTAGTTGACTCAGAATCGTGAATAATAATTTGGTTGAATGCTGCTATTACGGTCCTGTTGCTTTGCCAGTGGCTCGTCTTAAATAAGCAAATCGGATCAGGAATTTACATTGATTCGACTGGGGAACGTTATCAAAGGTGCATGGAAACCGCAACAGTGGCACAGTGCGCGGTTTCATTTCTGCAAATGGGAAATGATCATGTTGACAAATCTGATATCGCGACACGATGTCCGCGCGTAATCATTTGCCAATAATTTGGTCCGGCAAACTTATCAGCTGTCAACGAGATTGACTTTGTAACGCTCGACAGTTCAGTTTCACCGCGTAGTCTCGCGTTAATACTTGGGCTATTTGCAACCTCGCGTCAGCATTTAGTAAACAGAGTTCCACACTCTTGATGTAAAAGTGGAACACTTGTTGGTTGATCTTGTTTCATGAGAAACAAACGAAATCGACAGAACACAAAGAAAGTGTCCGCTGGCTAAGAACCGAGGAGATGAAAAACTGTTGGGACGAATAAAAAACCGACTGGGAAGAAGAGAAGAAGCTGGGAGTAAAGAAATTCGTGGGTTCCCGTGTCACCGCAGCCAATAACAGTCGGGTAATCACGATTTAATGGCTCAATAACGTCCTGCGGATCCGCGAAACAATTTATCGGTAACCGACAGTCAATAAATTTTCTCTTTTGAGTCGTACACGGTGCGCCGCGCTTAAATCCCTGCAGCGCGTCCGAATTCGGGTACGACGAATCCGAAAATGACGCGTATAAATTACCCCCGGGATAAATATCCGTTGCGGAACAGCTTGCACCGCGCGGATTTATACGTCGTATCCATTGCTCATAATTAGACGTTACTGTTTCTGGCAATTTTTTCACGTCCAGATCGTAACTGCTTGCACGGTATGTACATACATACATACGGGCGAGAACGTTCACCGGAAACGACGTTCTGTTTCGGATACATTTATGAATGGGAAGTTAATGAATGAATTGTTAAGACGCGGAAGAACCGACCGACCGATCGATTGACACCAGTCATCGTTTTTCTGCTTACTTCAATGCAACAGAGTGCATAGTGAAAGACGATTGACCATCGATTGATATTCAAATTGTAATTCATACATGGAAGGAAAGACGGGATTGAAAGATCATTCGATGGAGTGGTCAATATTATTTATTCGGGAAATCGATTTAATTAATTATTACGTGGTTCGTTGAAATTACGATTTAATCAACGTAAAACGTGGAACCTCCTTGGAAAAGTGCACCGTGCACTTTGAACGCAGCATAGTTTACGAGTTAGCTGCTAATTATGATTGCAATTAGACTCGGGAACCGAGTCGATGCTTTCGAGCGTATTATACTACAGTTTTCGAGGCCGTAATTTCATTGAGACCGCGTGCGCGGAACGATGTTTAGAGACGGTGATTCGCGTTCATATCGAGCGCTATTTTACGATGGTAATAGCCCGGCAAGCGAAACGATCGTCGAATCCAGTTCGAGTCAAATATAAACTGCTTCGCCGAGTTGTAACGAATGACAGTTTCTCGAACTGGAAAAGACGACGTACGCGGGTCATTAACGGCTGTCGCCACAATTATTTCGACATCGTCCAGCAATGCTCCTCTATTCTTCATTTCATTGCCGTTGTGCCAAGCTCGAGGAGTTTAACGGTTGGACCGTTAAAATAGAACGACGCGTTTATTGGTTCGTTAAAGCAGTGATATGAAGAGCGAGGACAGGAATTACGCTGGTTGATGCTCACGTCGTTCCCTTCGATTTTTAATATTCGGACTTCGAGACGATTCGATGAAATTGATTTGAAACATGTAAGGCGGGGATATGAAGAAAGGGAAAAGAGCATTAGGGCTCGTGCGTGCCGACAATAGCTAAGGACTGTAATTGCAGTCTAAATATGCGCGGTGGATGCGTGGCCCGGCCTGTCCCGGGGCTCGACTGTTCCATATTCAGCGATTAAGTGTGATGTACGAGTTTTGAGTGTCGCGGCATATCAAGCAGGCCGTAATCGTACGTGTAGTAATCCCTCGCCAGCTGTCTGCCTTCCATTCGACGATTCCTCTGCTGCTCACCCTCTTTCTCTCTCTATATATATCTCTCTCTCTCTCTCGCGTGATAAATTCCGCGCAATTAACTAAGCCGGGCACGACGCCGTTCCTACGTACGTATCGCGAATGTTAAATGAGCGGACGCGATTCTTGTCGACCTCGATCAGGCCCTGCAGCCGTTCTGTGTCAAAAATCAATCCAGACGACTGCATCCTTGTGTTAATAAAATCGTTCTCTACAGAAGAATCATTACCTTCTTCTCGTTCTCTCGAACGACAAGAGTTTGCAGAACGACGAGTAATACAGGTTAGTAAAAGAAAGGCACAGGTAGTAAAAGAAAGACTCCGTGAACTCGCGACATAATAAGAAGTCGAGTTGTCACGGAATACGTAGGTAAACCGTTTCCACGTGTACGTTCCAGTAAATTACTATAATTGCGCGTGTTCGTATTACAATCCTGCCGGTATCTGCTTACCAGAAGACGACCCGTTTACAGGCCTCGTAGATAATAACGAGGGGGACCGGTCGGGCGCGTGTTCGACGGGAACCGAACGAGGAAGAACATAATTAGCCTCGTGTAATTGCACCCATAAGGATCTTAGGAACCCGAACGAACGAGTAATCTCTTCCTAACCGAACTCCCTCTTTCTTCCTTGGCGAGGGCTCCGAGATACCGATCGTGTTTACTGGTAATCAGGCTTAATCGGGGCTTGAATTTAGTGGCGCTCTTTTTTGAATTACGCCCTCGCCGCACGCAACCGCGAGATCCAGGGACACCGTGAATTCAACTTAATTCCAACCGCCTCTGGTGATCATTTAGTTAAATAACTCTCCTTGTACCTCGACGAGTCGCGATTGTTTTATCGTTAACTGACTCGTTAGTGCACTTTTAGTTTTTAAAAGCTTTAGTACACGAGTTTAAACATGGCGCGGTCTGATTATAATCTCGATCTCATTTTAATATAACAGTATCGAAACATCTATCGTCGGGTTCTTATCACTGGAGGTTCAAGGCAATCGCGATTCAACGATATGACCAGAGAACTCTTCTGGTTACGCTTTTAAAGAATGGAATTTAATGAACAATCCGTATAGCAAAGACCATGTCGCGATGTCGTGCCATTCTGTTCTGGTTGATAGTTAGTCGAGGAATACGTACTATCGCGAACAAAGTTGGGGTTGTTCCGCTTGGCCAAACGTGGCTCGCTTAATAATTGGAGGCTGTCCCGTTGAAAGGTTATCATAGTGACCCAGTTGCCCGAACGAACTCAGTATAGTTCATATTCAGAGCTGAGAACTCATAAATATTAGCAACGGTGGATACCTCGATAATGTTGTACGAAATTGCGTATTTCAAATCCCTTTTAAAAAAAGAGGCTTCGAGTATTTGCTGTGATTTTTGAAAGAAGAAAATCGGAGTCAGAATAATTTTTATTATAAGCGTGCATAAAAATGAAAGTGCAATGCTGCCACACAATTTGCTATTGGAGTTTTGACTTTGAAATCGCATATAAATAAATCTCGGTTATAATAACGAGCCGGCGCGGTCGAACTCGTATCCCAGTTAATATCTGCCAGCCGGAGCCTGTAATTTTCGGTGGAAGACGCATTTTGCGGTGGATCGAGCGCGAAGGGAAGAAAGCTGGTAAGAAAAATCGATTCGTTACGGGCGTTACACGTAACCCGGGCGAATGAAGATCCATTTGAGGGACATGACGACGCGTACGACTTTTAATGACAGCGGCGACAATGTCCGTCGTCCGACCACCGCCGTTTTCTTTCTTGCCGGATCCTCTCCCCTCCCGCCGGTCCCTCTCCTATTACGGCGAACCAGTGTTATTGCCTTCTTATTAAGGAAATAATTGCGATGTTTTACGATCCGCGTTCCCGATCAATTATCCAAAGAAATCGAGCAAAACGAAAGGGGGGAGGAGGAGGAGGTGGAGGTTGTTAACGAGCCTGGATGATCGTCGCGCTAACCGAGCGCCGTGCCCTGGCTAATTTCCTCCTCGGTGCTTAGCGCAATTTTTGATCCCGGTTTTTGGTAACAGAACCGGACTTTAACGATGTTTGCTCTGCGCCCGATAGCCGTTCACGTTACTTGGAATTAATAACCGTTACCAACCGGGTTTTTTGGTTAACTCCGTTCGTAGCATTTGCTTCCAATCGACCAAGTATCAATATTGATCGATCGAGAAGAAAGGAAGAACAACGATGTTAATGTCGAGCTCGTTTTTTTTATTTTTCCTCTCAGTTTTGTCGGTCGGAAACGTGTACGAACGTTTTACCGCGAGTTCGCGTAAGTTTCCCGGTAACGTCGCGGCAAAAACGGCGATACCGTAATTATTTGTCGCATTCGGGGCTCGGTTACGTTCCTCCGTTCGTGTCGCCGGCAAAAAGTTAGCCGTGGAGGGCCATTAGCGCGCGAGAGCCTCCGGTCGCGGGCGAAAAATTTGTCTCACGGTCGCAAGCGCGGCGTTAATTCTCGGTCGTGCACACACGCGTGTCCTCCGGGGCTGGAAAGCGAACGCCCCCGGGGGCGGCCAGGGAGAAGGTGAAGAGTTGCCACCCAAGTAGAAGCTTCCATCGTTGATTGTTCCCTCGGTCCCGGATAGATACACTACCGACCAGAAGTTTCGTTCTTAGACTCCAAAAGAAATATCTTCCAAATTCCAACGATTATTCCTTATCAATTTCAATGCGACGTTTATATCAGTAATCACTCTGAAGATTTGTACATCGTTCAGTTTAGTTGAAACACTGATTATAAGTTGTCTGCCAATTTTTGTGTAGGTTTTAGAAGAAACATTGGCAGTTCAGAAAAAAACGATGAATTAATGAAATTTAATATGATTAATTGTGATTTATAAAAATGATTCGGACAACAAGGGATTAATTCGTGGTCGGTATACTTATGAACGGTAGTGTACCGTGATACTATAGTGTCCGTTCGTTCCACGATCAACCAGGCCATATGCGAATCGGTACGGGCCGTGAAAGAAAGAGAAGCATGGTCGTTAATTATCCCATTCCTGGTTGCCTCTTTTGTTGCTGGTGGCCCTTTGTGACAATGGTCAAAGAGTGCGAACCTTGAAAAGAGAGTGACCGCTGCCACGAAACCTGTATTTGTTCCGTTTTGTGACAATTAGTCGAAACGATGTTCTACGGTTAATTAACAAAATTTCTAGCAGTAGTTCTGTTCTAAACAGAGAACTGATGAAAGACGCGCAGTGATAATGCATAATTTGATAACAGAATTCATCGAACAATCCTTATTCACTGAATTGAATGCATTTATTTTCCGTTGCAGGTGAGTAAAACACAGGAGACGACTTCCTACTTCTATATCGTGAGTAATATCGGTCTGTAGTTACGATTTTCAATTTGATTTCGCGACGTCAATCAATCTCGTCGAGGAGGCGGTAGATCAGTAGAACGAGGCCTTCTATGTCACGTAAAATAGCACCGGTAATTGGCGAAACAGGCTTCGCGTCCTCGAAACTCGCGTTTCATTCGGGTAAACGGGCGACCTTTGAACCGCGCGCACACCGGCGCCCGGTGTTTCCCAGTAAAAGAGTCCCGAGGATTGCCCGGCAGATTGCCTCCTGGCTGTTGCCGGGCTCCGACCAGGGGGAAAAGAACTTCGCTGACGTCGTGTAAGGCCGTGCGGGACACCTGCAACGGCTTAATAGTTTATGGCACGGAGAGTTACTCGTCGACGATATTTTCCACGGGTACTGAAAAGGTCGCGAGACGAGGTGGGGTCGGTACGATAAAGGGGAGTTTCCTAAATGGTTCGAGTTCGTTAGACGAAATAAAAGTAGTCGGTCGCGATAGCAAGGAAACAGGCCAGTTGTTCGAGCTCGGGACATTTTTATTAAACTTCCTTATCGCGTGACGTATAATGCTCTTGCGCGACGCGCAGCCCATTTTCTCGGCTCGCTTCGTTTCGACATACTTTTTTTCGTTACGATAGTTCGAGATTTAGCGTTCGGCAACTTTTCAACGTTGGGAAGTGTACAATCGCTTCTACGTTGCCTAAGAGTTTTATTCATTTTTAATATGATGGATGATTGGGTCGAGGCCACAAGAATGTACCTAGAGAGTTATCCATGAAACGTGAATACGACTAACTCATAGGTTTTAGTAACTGCGTTTGAGTGGCAGTAGTGTTTAAGGATATCCCAGGGTAAGAGGGATTTATGACGGGTACTCGGTCTGTACCCTCAGAGAATGTTCAGAGTTTGGGCAATCTGGATGACAGACGGTGGCAAGCAACTCGACGTTGTGCCTTGCCTAATGAACAGCACCTTTGTTAAAGGGATCTGGTTTCCTTGAGACGATGCGAGACATTCACGTTCAGAACGTCACGAAACTTTCAGTCTGACGATAGTCATGAATAAAATTGTTATTAATAAAATAGGATATTTATTGTAACATCCTCGCCCAGGTATCAGCGAGGCCCATTAGCTCAGTTGGTTAGAGCGTCGTGCTAATAACGCGAAGGTCGCGGGTTCGATCCCCTCATGGGCCAGATTATTTTTGCAATTTTTCACAGACGATAACAACCTAGCAATAATTATTTACATTTTAAACACGGTTTACTGTTTTAGTTTCGTTTTTTTAAATTTATTTTGTTACGTGTTCGAAATACGATGCCCGGAGTTAGAGAAGTTCCTAAGTATCTACGTGCCATGCCGGTTGTAAAGGAGGCGAGAAAAGAATTTGAGCCTCGCTCGGGTGAAAAGAAACTTTCAGTCTAATTGAGTAACTTTTCCTCGTTCGACGCGGCTTGTTTCGCGGTATACTGTAATAGAAGTATTTCCGAGTGATCGCCGAGAGGGGACATCGTTTTCGTAATGGGAAAAAGTTTCGCCTTCGTCCAGCCACAGGTATTGGCTTATTCGCCTCGCCAATAGCCTCCCATGCTTGCGATTATTTTCTAACATTTTACAAATAGTTCGTTGCATAGTTTGAATATTTTAAAAATTGTATCATATATTCTAGGTATCTGTTTCATACTGCTATTGACATCTATCGCTACAAACAGTTAATTCGATTACATGGTGCAATTATCGCAAACACGATTGCACATTTATTTTTAATCACAGTTTCACGTTGCTGTACATGGTGTTTCGATGATCTGGTCGCACCACATAGTCTAGTCGTCTGGTATCTCATATTTAATATTCTTATCAATAAATAGATAACTCCAATTATAAATTGTAAACTAAATGTAAAATCAACGATGATTGTAAATGGTTAATGGAAAAATCAAAAAGATAATTTCCGGTACCGGGAATCGAACCCGAGCCTCCTGGGTGAAAGCCAGGTATCCTAGCCACTAGACCATACCGGATTGATGAAGGTTTCATATCGACCTCCACTTTTCACAGCAGATAAAAAATATAGAAGTCTTACTATCGATTCTGTAAAGTTGTTTCCTTATTCGATATTACAATATTCACAAAAGTGTTTAAAAATTGTATTAGACAATCAGTTTAATCAGTGTAATCGTGGTTCGATAGCAAAGTATAATCGAATTTTCTTGAGAGACCAAGTGCAAGTCTGCACGAGGAGCTAGACCATGAATGAATGTGTTTACTATTGATGGTTCCACAATGAATAGCTTGTCCCATCGTAAAATCACCGGAACAAATGTTTCTTTATTACCCTGAAGAAAGATCTACGGTTCTTTCAAGTGCCTGCTGACTACTCTTTTCGCTTTCACTTCCTGACTTGTCATCCTAAGCACCTAGTAGCAATTCTAAATAATCAGCTGTGTTACCTAAATATTTAATGGTAATACACAGTCACTTTCTATGTTCAGAGAAAAGAAAACAGTTTGATACTGTGAGAATCATTAACGTTCAATGGAATTGCAGAGTTTACAGAATATTTTATACTCGCCGTGTCAAAGGTTAAGCGCTTAAACTATCGTAAATCGCATTGTACAACGCGAATGACATTGCAGTATCGGTAAAAAAAAAAGAAAATCTACGATCGTTATGAAAACGGTTTCGCCCACTTTGTATATCGGCCGACAGCAATTTTTGTAACGCGCGTGCTTTTTTATATCGGCCCATGCCGCGCTATAAATCTGAACGGCGATTCAAAACGCGGCTGCCCCTGTCGTCGGATTTAAAAAAGCAAAAAGAGAACAGTTATCGTATCGGTTCGCGACAGCTCGAATTGGTTTCTACCAGCGAATAATTGATTTATTTATCCCTTTTCCCTTTACCTCTCCCTCACTCGCCGCTGTTATTTTTTTTTACAAATCGGGAACAGCGGCGACGCGTCGTCGCGAGGGAAGGGTTGGCTCTCCGAGCGGAAAGGAACGCCGGACACCGTTCGATATACGTTACGGAAGAATTACCGGACACTGTTGACAAATTGCACGGTCAACCGACTACGTTTTTAATGAACCTTTATCGGATAGTTCGACGATAACGTGACGGATCAGAAAAATAAAGAACGACGCGTTCGAAGCGATGGGCGATCAGTGATCAAGTGGCAAATCATTTTAATTGAACTCCGATCCGTGTGTAGTCATTCGAAAAGCATTTCCCGCGGTCGCTCTCATTGAATGACAACACAGATCATTGAAAATGATCCACGTGACACTGAACAGGATCCATTCTGCAAATTTCCGACGTGTTTTCCGGAATTTGCGTCATTAAACTCGCATATTCGTGGCGGCCGGCAGCGTCGTTTCGTTCAGAAAATGTTTTTCTCATACCCAGCCTGATTTTTATGGAAGCCGCACCTGTATGCGTCTGCCTAATCCCCTTGGTCTCTCGTAAAACAATCATTTGCCCATCGGATGAAACGCGCAGCGTGTTTATAATAGCTCCCAGATATAATTGCGAGATAGGTCAGGGACATTATGAACTTGCTTGAAAATAGATTCCTCGCGATTTATCCGTCTCTTCGTTATTCTACTTTATCTTTGACTGACGTGATTCTTCTCTTAATCTTCATTTTTCTAACTGAATTTATCTCTTTGCTCGTCAAGCCGAGCTCGCATGCAGAAGACGAACTGACGAGAGACGAAACGATTAAAAAATATCGTGAGCATTTTATTCGGAGCTAGCATAAAATTGCCGAGAGAGAATTTCAAGGCACGCAGCTAGAAGATTGATAATTGAATCGAGAAATAACGATAGAAAAAGGTATTCGTAAGATCGAAGAGAAATAAAAACCGTTTTGAAATATGAACGCAAGCGTCTCTCAGTAAATGCAAAGCTCTCGCACAGTTTATTTCGAAGACCTCTATCGATCACCGTGTCCCATACGTCAATTTAACCCGCTCCAGTCTTCCGGCCGCGCTTCTCCTCGGCTTCCACCTCGAATATAACCTCGTCCTCGCGCGGCAAAAATCGTTCGATCGTCGAAGAGCATGAGCTTCCGTGTGAAAAGCTTTTGCGACCGTAACTCGATGTACGTACGTACGGGTCGATTCTGTAACATTTAAACGCTGAAAGTGCTTTCCACTCGATGCGGAAAGAGCCCCCGCGTTTTAAAATAAAGAAACAGACAAGCTTTTCTTTTCAACTCGTACAGATATAATTCCGTACTTTAATTGAAAATGCTTTTTTGTATTAATTATGTTCACATCTCAAAGATATCAATTTTTATTCGAAAGAATTTAATGCTTTACTTATGCAATTATTATACAATTACGATATCGCTTGTTACGTTCAATGTCTAATATCGTTCTATCACCGCGAAGTATTTTTTCAACCAGAAATTTAACACTGGCTATAAACATGGTTCTTCCCATTTGGGCATCGGCCAGTACAACACTCGAGCCTTCGGCTATTTGCTCTGCTTCAGGAGGAACTTTCACGCTCGCTATCATTTATCCCGAACAAACGCATCCCACGCGAGTTGTTTTTCCCGTCATCAATCTTGCCACGCCGCGTGATTTCACCTGGTCCGCGAGTCTCGCAAGAGTGTACATCCTCTTTGCTCGGCGAAACTTTCCCTCTTCGCCCCAAGGAGAACTAATAAAGCGGTGCTTGCACGAGGGTTGCATCACGCGTGAGTTACGGCCCGCCATTATTAGCGGTCTAACAAGATTTCGGCTCGCATCGACGCCTCTCGCACGGAAAGGCGAGAGGGTATGGCTGATTAAATTAGTCGAACGGTTGCCGCGGATGTTGTTTCATTTGGAAAATATCTGGGGTTGAACTGTATACGAGGGAAGTAAATTCAACGCGTTTTCCCGAATTTTTGTACTCGGATATTTCGTGAAACGGATGATAGACGATAATTTTTTTAATGCTCGACGAAGATGGTCTTTTATACATTACGAAATTCGTGAAACAACGGCTGCTGGGGAAGGGAGTAATTAAAGTGGATTTCCTTTCTCGCGGGCAAAGTTTATTATCCCGGCATCAGTCGAATGCGGAGAAAGGACGTTTCCTGTGTAAGATGCGCGCGCTTTATTCGGGAGTCTGTACTCCTCGAGAGCACGTTGAGAAAGGACACTCGGTTCCTCGCGAGCTTCTCTCATAAAGGCACACGCCCGTTTTAAAGAAACCCTTCTCTTTGTCGTTGGAAATCCCGCTCGCATGGTAACGAGACTTTGGAGGGCCTTCCGCATTAAAAGGCGAGCTTCTCCGCGGCAGAAGATACGAGAGGGAGCAGGGAGGAGGAGTATGCACGGCATATTTACGATGCATCAAAGTCTCGGTGGAAAGCTTCGTAATGGAATTGAGACGAATCCGCCGGGCTTCCCGTTCACCGAACTGATTTCTTGATTTTTATTGCTCCGCGAAATTTTAAACGGTCCTCGGATCAAATTGATGGAACTCCTCTCTTTAGAAGTTTCGAACGTCTTTCGAAAAATTGATAAGACTTCTTTTTATTTCCTGTTATATATTGAAAATTAGTGGAAATTCTTATGACATATGATTCTTATGAATTCTTAAAATATGACGATTGTTATATAATCTACAGAAGTATTGAGCAGAATTTTATCTCTGACGAGATTAATTGTACTTTTTTATTCGCGCTATCATCTCTCGTGTCCAGGATGTTTGTAATGATTTCGTTGTTACGAAACAGTGCTTCGCGCATCATTTTTTGGTGTTTTTCCTTGTTCAAAAATAACTGCAGTGCACACAAGCTCTTTCTCCTACCAGTCGGTCGATTGATCGCCCACGTGTCGTGGTGGGGACAGAACGGGTTTAAAACGATGCAAGTGGGATACGAGAACAGCTGGGAATTCAAACGTTAGCGCGGCTGGTTCCTAGCAGCACACACGGCTATTAGGGAATCCCCGCTATAAAGTTCCCTCTCTACCTCGGTGTCATGCGGCAGCGATAGAACGAGTTTATACTGCAACTGACATTCAGCGTGCCAACAGTCTTTACCAATTTTTTTCCTAAGAAACATGAGTGCACACGAAGAATATTCAGTGAAATCCTTTAGTTAAAATTAAGGAGATCCTTAGTTCAAGTTGAATCGAGTGAAGCAGTGCCAGGAGATCGACGCCAGTTCTGACGAACTATAAAAATAATATCGGATAAGAAAATGTGCGAAAATGAACCTGCGACGAAGTCGCCTGTGAAAGAAATCGTGGATAATGACCCGGGCAGCATAGATGACGTGCTCATGTTCTCCGGATTGGGTACAGCAACCTCGTTAATTTTAATAACTATCTTAGGATATCTCAACGTGTCACAATATTTTATCATCGCTAGTTTGGTAATGTACTTGGTGTACATCATGCTGGGACTACTACCTCTGTCGCACGTCATCTTCTGCGAATTGTTACCTCAGAGAGCGAAAGTTCTCGGATAGGTCCTCGGGTTCATCTTCTGGCAGATTTGCATTATAACGAGTACCATAAAAATGGTGAAGTTAAACCCGTTCTCGCTCGAAAGTACTGTGTTTAACACGATCGTCATGCTGCTCGGGATTGCTTTCTTATATTATAAACTACCTGAGACTAAAAACAAAACCCTGACGGAAATCGAGAGCATATTTGATAACCGTGAAAAATTGTGCGCCGAAGAAAAACTTAGTGAAGTGAATCCAAAAGTATGAACTTGTTTTAAGATACTTTTTATGAAGTGATACGAGATCGAGTTGATAGACACGACGGACTATTGTCTGTCAAATTCTATTGTTATGTTGTTTGTTATTGAATTATTTATTGTTATTGAATTATTTTTTGAATCTTTTACTTGTTGTTGAAGACAGTTGATTTTACACGCTTGGAATAAAAAAGAGAAAAATGAATTCCGTTTTGGTGGTCGCTGTCCATTAGGAAATTTATACTGGCGTCGGTTGAAAACGTTGATTAAATCTCGGATCCCCCTTCCCAGAGGAACCAGAGGCGAGGGACAGTCTAAGTTTAAAGTCTCTGACGGAATTGAAGAAACGGTCTTTCCGTCTCGTTGCGGGTGATCGCGACGAAATCAAGCAAAGGGAAACGGGAGCAGGGTTGCCGGCTAGGATGAGAATTTTATCTGGATCCGCAGACCGGCGAAAAAAATTTAATAGAACGGTAACAGTTCACACCAGACGCGAAAGAGGGAAGAGATAAAGAGGACGACTGTGCTTTCGAAACACGGGCTACGTTATCCCGCATCGAGATAAGACCTTTCTCCAGGTTGGATTGAATTAAATCTTCCTTCGAGCCGGAAAAAACGGTCCTCCTTAATTTAATTCCCTCCACCCCTTCATCCCGGTTTTGTATAATTGACGCAATTTGAGAGTCGTGGAATTTTTAGATTGCCCTCATCAAGCTTCCGTGGCCAGCTCTCCGAATATTGCAGTCATTAGATCAGTACAGTGTTTTAAAAATTTTGTTTTCCTCTCATCCGCCCACGTGCTTTCTCGCGGTTTCTGTTTGCCCGAAGCTTTTTATTTATTTGCGGTTAGAAAAAACGTTTACAGTTTCGGGAGACAAATATTGAAAAACATATTTTGATTTCTGAAAACCGTTTGCTATTTCCTCATGCGACATCGTATCGAACTTCTATTAAAATCGATATCAGTCTTTAGCGTAATTTCGTGAGAAATGCATTTCTAGTCGTCAAATAGTCTGACAAATAACGCAGTACGTCATCGAGACGTAATTCCGAAAGCATTTTGTCTAGTCAAATTCATTGTCCCACGCGATCACACTTTGTTTCCATCTAAGAATCCGAAGCGGCACTCCATAAAGCGAAGTTACGGAGCGAATAAAGAGGGATAAACAGGTAACCGAGAGAAATGTAGCCGGGGATTTCCCAGCTGGATCCCGCCGCTCGGTGACGAGATCAATTCTATTTTGCCCGCTAACGAAAACGTCGTTTCCTCGCATCAACTCCGTTTAAGCTCCCGGGGAAGGTGATAAAAATCAGTCGGTTTACCCGTGACTCCGTCTATCTCTCCTCTCGTCGATTTTTCTCCGCGGCAGCCCCGGGCGTCCACGCTCGAGCCCGCAATAATTTGCAATTTTTCCACGACTCCGTCGAGTTCGGGAATAACGTCCCCGCCAGTTTCCTAAACTTAAATGACGTTCTCTTCACGTCCAACTAGCTCAACAGTTTTGTAGGCATTTTCAAGTTCTATTCAGGCTAAGAATTTTACGCGTTCGAATTTCCAGAGGAAATCCTGTTACATCTTAACAATCCCTCAACAATTAATAGCACGAAGTAACAGTCTCTCATAGAGATTGAAATTACGATCTTTTTTCCAGCAGTATTTTACGTAGCTCTTATAAAGTTTACTACCGGATTAGTAAAACACCTTGAAACACGCGAATGGGCTGTGCATTGAGAAGCCCTGTTGACGTTTCGTTTAAAAAAAAAGCATGGCCCGGGTAGATACCGCGGCGTAACGTGTAAAAGCACGGTTTTTATCAGCGGCAAAAATGTATTAGGGAATCTTCTATTCAGGGCTCGCCTTGCCAGGAGAGATAAAACTGTGCACGATGTCTCCTGGTACGTGCCTGATCTGCATGCCAGGAAAAATAATAGCCTGCGTTCTCCGGTTTTATGAAAACTCTTTGTAAACTAATTTCAGTAATTTTCTATAAGTCATAAACAAACATTTTTTATAACAGAATCAACACTGCCTTTGATTAGCCGTTCGCAATGTACGCAGCGAGAAAATTTATTTTCATAATTCATTATTTGACTCGGGATGTGCAGTTCGATTAATTAGTATTAAAATACGTATTACCTTTTTTTTAAATAAACGTGTGCGAAATGGCAAATAAAAGGAGGAGAAACGGGAAGCGGAGACTAAATCCGTATCGACGAAGTAGAGAAAAAAGATTGGATCCGCGGGTACAATCGGGGAAAGGCCGATTACCCGGGGATTACTGCAATCGCAAGGGATGAAACCGGTCTTCTATACTTCCGGGGGCATTGATATTCAACTAGGAGCACGCCACGAATAAGTAATTTCCCGTGGTGTGAGGTAATGGTAGCTAGCTAGCTAGCTAGGTATCATCCCCTCCGGCGAATGCTCTCTTCTTGAACGCTGCCGTGCTCCCGTGGCCCCCAGACGCCAAACTTACGACTCAGCAGTCGATTACGTTGAGGCGAACGGGTTCTAGCTAAGCGATTCCATCGAACTTCCCTGCCTGCGAACGAATGGCAGGAGGTCTGTGGAAACGTGTGTAAGGGATCGCCCGGCGGAAATTTTACAATCTTTCGGAAAAATATTCGAGCATTGAAGCTGATTGAAAACGTTTTCAGATATGCCAGCCGAAATCGTAACGTTACGGCGATTTCTATCCCGTATTTCAATTTTATGTCCGATCCCCGATTTCATACGAAAGGGACGAAGTAATAAAAGACGAGCCGCCAATTATTAACGAAATTAGAAAATAAAACCGAGTCAGGTTGAATGGATTACAACAATTTAGACGGGGCGAGGATGTTCGCCGCACGAACCTCTACGAATATCAAGGAACGGATAATGGATCCTCCAATTGTCGGGAACACGTGCGAACAGTTTATCAAATTGATCGACGATCCGGTAATGTCAGTAATTCGCGACAGGCCGACATTGCGAGACGCGACGTGTGCCGGCATCGGAATCACTCGATTGTTTATGATACCGGCGTGGCAGCGAACTTACGGGCCATTGAAAGAACCGTAGATTTATAATTTTCCGCCCACGCCTCGACATTTAAATCGTACGTCCGCCTTCCCCGAGCGATATTGCCCAACGGGAATCCGTCCAATGATCGAAGCAACGAAGAATGAAAATTATGTTTCTAAAATACTCATTACAGTACTGATGAAAGAACAATGGAATGTGTTTCAACGTGCTATTATTTTCTATAATAATTTAAGCGTTAATGAAACCGAGTCGTAAAAGGGGTAATGGTATTTTGCCAGGCCATTAGACGGCCGTTTCCCAATAGAAAAGGCCGGTCGAACTCTGGCCCGATGATAAGCTCGAGTTTCGCGTCGTTAACCATTTGTTATTACCTCGCTATAAACATAACGTTTTAATATGATCGAATGGTTCATTAAGAGAGTAACGAGCGAAGCGGTTCGATAAAGACTTTTTGCTAACGCGAGACGCGACGCGAGACTGCTGGGCTCGTATCGATTCGCTCCGACCATGAATTTATGAAGATGCCCGCTTTATATTCCTTCTGCTACGTATTTGGTTGGACGCGGTCCAGATCGTTCATTTTCCATTAGTGCCATTTCGCCGATAAGTGTCCTCGCCGCAGTTAATGTAAATGTATTAACAGCGTAGTAATTCACTGCCATCCTGCGACGAACGTCGTCGCAATTTATGAACGGTGTTAAAATCGGTCTACGACGGGTCTGTTCGTGTTTGACTCAAATAATCAGAATATTAAACCTTTAAACCTAAAAACAGCGTCTTTGAATAGACGAACGTGTACTAATTTGAGAGAACCGACTCTCGTGATACATGAAAATAATTTTAGCAAGATTGGAAACTCGTCGGGCAGGTTTCTGTGTACAAAGCGCTTGATAAACATCGATTCCCCCGTTGAAAGTTATTGCACGAACTGCATCAAATTTCCACCATTTTTCATTTACGAATACCGTCCGAAGCGACGGCGGGGAGGAGGGTGCCTTTACATTGAATTACGCTCGCAACAAAGAGAACCGGCTGGTCATCGTCTGCGCGAAGCTTTTCACTCCCCCTGTCTGTTCTTTTTCCCTGGTATCGCGTCCATTTTTCGCGAGGGGATGCTCTTTTAGACGAAACGAGCCAGATGGGTGGGGCAGAGTCGGCTTCGGGTATTAAGCTTCCGACGTTCGATCGCATTTCAGATTGCACGGGGTTTGAATTCCATGGGGAATTGAATGGGATCTCGTTCGGCGCGGCGCGACGCTGTCGGGAGGGAGGGACACGCTACGGCCCTTCTCATGCGGGCGGCTAATCCGATTACGCGGAAAAATTTCGATACGCGGCCCGATATGGACAGGCTTACGCGCAAGGGTTGAAATCCTTTCGACTCTCCGCCTGGGTCTTGCCGATACTCCCGCCGTTTTCACTCTCTGTCTCTCGAAATTACCAATTTTCTGACTGACGGAATTTCCTACGGCTTTATTTAAGCGAATGCTTCCCTATGGAGAACCAATCGACTTTGGTCCGTCAATGCCGATTATCCGTCCACGAACAATTCTTAAATTCCTTACTAATTATCATCGGTAATAAAAAATTGGCGTTCATTCAGCCCTTGAATCTGGCAGATCCCATTGACGCATCGTATGAATGATGCTTTTCGTTTAGTTATTCGATGAAATCATGAGAGGAAATAGCAGATGCTTATCGTCGATTTCGTCAAGTATTCCAATATACTTTCGGCATTTGAATCACAATAAGATTTCCATTAGCATTTAAAATGGGGCGCCGCCGCCCCGTCCCGGAAACGCGGCGCAACCGTTTCAATTTCCGTTGGGTGGTCACCGCCGTTAGGTAACCGCGTTACCGAACTTTCGAATTCGCGCAAAACACCTCCGAGAGAGTCCTTTGTGGTGGCAGCTACCCTGGTCGAAAACTTTTCCGCTTCCGCCCCCGCTCGGGGTAAATAGCGCCGCGACAAGGCTTCCCGTACCGCAAACACACCGGCGCGAGGGATTCGAGCACGTGCCGGAAAAATTCATTCCGCCGAATCTCTCCTCTGGGCCATCACCAAGATTCGAATTCTGATAGAACGAGGCGAAAGCAAACGTGTTCGCTCGACTAGCTGTTCCTACCGTGAAATATTTATCCGGAATTAAATAATCACGATCATCGATTCTGATACAATTTTTTTTTTTACTCGAGATCGTAGAATTCGAGTTGAACCGTTTTAATAAGCAGTTCAAAGTCGCATGAATGGCCTGCTGTTTCATACCTGGAACCCTAAACAAATCCTTTGGCGCAATGTTGTACTGAGTGGAAATCTGGTTGAAGCAGAGTCGTTGGTTCAGGGAAAGTGCAATGCGATGTGTCTTTTGACGCAACGCGAAAATCCCGGAACGAGTCCGGAAACTCCATGGGTAGATTGAAATTCCTGTTCCGGCAAAGTGACGCTGGACCGCGCGTTGCTCTTCAAAGGGATGGAGCTCCGCTTCTACGAAAGTTACTCGCTGGAATGCGGACGTTCTGTCGGCTAGTGGAAACGGAAAAATTTTGTCTACTTCTTTCTCTATTAGTCAAGGTGTTGTTCTTGTTCTCGAAACAACTACCTATCAACGTGCGATCGAAGATCCGCTCGTAATAAATCAGAATGCTTTCTCCTACGTATCATCTCGTTTAATTACTCGGACTATCTCCCGTTGAATTTCTGTTCGAGCTTTGAAACAATGATAATTCGAAATGACCGAATATCTCGACTTTCGAGGAACACCGCGTGAAAGCAATTTGAAACATTGCAACGACTTTCGCGGATCTACTTCGGAGCACTCACCGCATTCTACATTTCAAATCGGACGGCATGTCATCAACAACTTGATAATTTTTTTTTTTTTTTTTTTTTGTTTAACGTAGAATCGACTCGAAACTTTGATTGCAATTCTGACCGAGTTCCATTCCAACTTTTCCGTCCGCGTTACTCGACGGTAATAACGAGCGTTACAATTGGTATTCCGAGTATTCCGACGACATTACACTGTGACGAGCAAAGTGAGGGGGTCGGAGTCGTTACTCGTTGTTCGTTTATTCGTACCACGCGAGCTACGAAATTGAAATTTCATTTAATTAATGTAATGCGTTTAAAGCACAAACACTGAATGCAAGTGAAACCAAGCTCGAATGTGCTTTACACTTGCTAATGGGTTTCGATCAGTCGATTTTGTTAATGCATTTTACATACACATTTGGAGAATTGCAATTAATTCGTGCAATGGTGGATTGGTTAATCTCTCTGTATCTTCTAACATCTCTGTTCGATTGGGTCTCTGATAAATCTATTAAAAAGCCAATAGAAATTCGAACGATTGAACAGAAACTCAGAAAACAACTTCTTGATTTTCGCTTTTTATTTCTTCCATCAGTTCCTATATTTCCATTCTTATAGTAGCGTGCCACTATTTATTGTTCGTAGCTACGAAATTCGCTCGAATTCGCCGCGTCTCTCTCAGCCGTTTTCCATCCGCGTTATATTGAGTTCTCGGCGCGAACGCGCGGGGCAGGTTTTCAGGAAAACAGCACGCATGCCGTAAAAGCCGTCTCTGCTCCGGTTTTGTTCTTCGTTATTAAACATTCCTGCAAGCGTTCCTTGGATCGGGTCACGTGTGGATCTTCGTGAATTCTCGAATACGTCGAAATTAATTAGCAGCGACGACTCCTTGGATCTCTAATTAATCCTTCCTGGCTTGAGAGAGCCGTGAAAATTTCATTGTTTCAAATATTCGTAGAATTTCCTGATAAACAAATTATTTTCGTCATTGTCATGGCGATTACAAAAACGTTCGTAGCTCTGTCCCCGGTTTATTGTTCTTATCCACGAAATTGCGGAAGAGTGTTCAGAATTTTTCATATTGTCCACCTGCTTTGATATTAATGATATTTTCTGCGAAACGGTTTGCGAAATAGAAGTTCGCTTCGTGTGCTTGCATTTGAAATTTCACGAGTTTTGCACCGCTCGCTGCGAGCGCAAATGTTTTCGCGATTATCGTCGCAGAAAATTTTTCACGAAAGATTCTTCTTTTCGTAACATTTTTCACGTGCAAATAAAAGCCCCTCGAAACAATGTTCCCCGCAGGTTTAAAGAGAATTTTTTTTAAATTGCCTAGCAATTTTCGAATTTCTTACTTCGATACCTTAAAACAAGTATGAAAATAGAAAAATACATCGTTGAATATTTTATTTTGATATGAACAAAAATATTATTCGATGAGTGCAGCGTTTGATATACACAAATAATTGGCAACTGATCGAAGGTCGATCATTTCTTGTGACGTTTAAAAGACGAAGGGGACTTTTAAATTGAAACAAATAACCGGGACCTGAGTTTTGCCTATGAAGTACGGCGACATCGGTCGCGGTTTCTGCCCGCTTTGAGAACAATGAGCTGGGAAAAGAGTAATGAAACACGCCACCTCCACCCTCGCGCAGCCCTTCCGGGAGTTAAAGCAGTATTATCCTTTTTTATTTCGCCAGAGTGCAGGAAGCAGTCTTCGCGGTTTCCCATTCTTTCCGGTGACGACCTAGAATCTTTCATTTTTTTTATTACTCACGGGATTTATAGTCGAAGGAAGGAAGATGTCAAGGAATCACTCTGAAAACCTAGGCCAGGAAGAACCATTTTTAATGCACGTACAACCGTATCCGATCGTGTGATCTCAATTATATTTGCAATTACGATTTTAAACATGCAATGATTATATTTCGTTAATAATTCCATTTATGTCGAATTAAAGGTATTTATTTTAATGCACGTTTCCAAGTAATGGAACGAATTAATAGGATGGCGTTCGGTATTCCGTGAAATCGGATTGAAGCCGGTTCTGATTTTGCATAAAGCAGTGGATCAAGGAGTCACCGAGTTGCCCGAGAGCTGTATCGACGCGGAAGAGACGATCCGAAACTCGCGTTTAACGCCAAGGATTAGCCGCTTGCTGCCTTCGTAGCTTGCTCTCTCAGCTGACCCAGAAATCTCTGACAATGCAATTTTATAGAAGGTGTAAAGGAACGCCGGATTACTAACACGGCTCGGTTAAACGAACCGTGATGGGCGATAGTTTTCTCATTGCTTTTCTAATATCAGACTCGCCATTTGTTTCTTTAACATGAAACTCTAGCAGATATGAAACCATATAGTTTCATTTGGAATTTGGAAATGTAGTGAAAGTACATCTCTGACACAATTCGAATTCCATTTCGTGGATGCGTTACATTTTTCAGCGAATGTAAATTGCGATTTAAATATGAATCGGAGCCAGTCTGGCAGACTGGTTTTGTTCCCGGTACATTCGTGTTCATAAGTCTCAGACTTTCAAAAATACTTTCGCAACGTCTTACTCGTCTGCGTATTTCATGAACAGCTACGAGACTTATGAACGACGATGTACTCGCGACCCCACGAGGCGTGCAGAGAAAAAGTAAGTACAAATGATGCGAAAACGTATCCGGAAAAATTGCATCCGGCTCTCGCGAGCGGTCGATCAATATTCATTCGCATCGGTGCGCCTTGTTCCGTGAGTTTTTCACTCAAGGAACACGTACGCTCGATTCTTCCTCGCGGTTCCCCGTCCCTCGCACCGTCTCGAATAAATCGCGCGAGATGAGAAGTCGCAATGGACACGCGCATCCAATCTCCAGTCGCGATGCGTCAAGAGTTATTCCAAAGATTGTTTATATTTGATTCAGGATTCAAAGCGAATCATATACATTCGCAGTTAACTGTAGATTGTTTAAAGAATTTAGTGTCTAAGTATGCAATAGAAATTTGATATCTCAAGAATCAAACGACTAATTAATTAATTAATTATGAAGTGTTCGAGTTAGAAGAAAATTGTATATGACAAATAAAAATATAGCCATTAATAGTATCTCCTCGTTGGACTGACCAAACCCGTTCGTCTCGCGCAATGAACAAAAGAGCACCTCGAGGGCTTTGTTTCAATAGGAATTTTCGTATTCAGAGGACGAACCTATCGGCGGTACACGTCGTCCGATTACGTACGCCCGTCCCGAGTCTGAAAAAGAGGTCTCGTTCCGGTTTCGGCTGGAAGGGTAGCGAGCTTTCCTCCTCGTGGAGACGCGTAGGAATCCGAGGGAAACCGGTCGAATGTAAATCTCGCGGAACAACGCGCCGGTACTCTTTCTTTTTTTCCTCCCCTCTTCCCTTTCCTTATCCGACCCGAGGAGAAGGATATCCGGTTTTCGCGGACGCGCAGCGACGTGAGGGAACGACGTAATAAAGTTTGATCGTTGTCTCGTTGCTTTATTGGAATTCGTTTCCACGGTTGCGTCGCCGCGCGCCGCGTTCTTCCGGGGGAATTTTTAATTTCAACAGCCGCCGACGGACGGGAATCCCTTGGCTCAGATCGCTTTGCTAGCTTTTACATTCTTCCCATACTTTCTACGATTTTCGTACATGAGCTTTTGAATAATAATTGCGTTCACCAGTATTCAAAGTAGAAATAAATGTTTTCATTTTGAAAAGACGAATTTTCACATAAATTTTATTGAATCGCCAGTCGTGTGTCGCTACTGTAAGCTACTTCGTTTAGATGCAAGAAGTGCATGAAAGAATCGTATCATTTTCTCCAGTTTATGTTCTCGTCAGCCAGTGAGAACGTATATGGCAATTGTCAGTGGGCCATACGTTAGAATTGCTCTAATTCTCAAACAGACCGGCTGTTCGCGCGAAACGTCGAGCCACGGGGTAAACAGCCCTTGCTATCCACAAATATTTGCCCGTTATATCCGGCCCGGGGTGGTTTCCTCGCATCCTGGAATACCTCCACTTATACCGTAAGCGCGATAGTCAAACACCGAAGAAGGTGCATTATAGAGGAAACTTGATTTCCTCGTCAATTTGTCAGAGTAGATTAGAACAATGAATTCCTGTTGTCCTTTAAAACGTAGAAAGATTGTATACGTCGTTAGGACAAACTCTGTTTAACGGTCTCGTAAGAGGAATTCTTCCATCTGTCGCGGTAGAGACGGCTGATAGAATTCGCAAATATTTCCGAAGGCGAAATTTCCTTTCCGAGTTCTCTCGGTACGCGTCACACAAATACTCGCTAAAGAGGGTGGAAAATACGGCTTCGTCTAACCGGGAAGTCCGATTCACCCTCTCGCGTCGTATCTCATATCGTTCTCGACGCAGCTGAATTTCCCCGAATCTTCTACTTGCCACTCCATTCCACGGTTCAGATTTGATTTCTCTGCTTTCTCAATCATTTACCGATGATTCTAATCATATGAAATATAAAATCATTTGTTACACAAAAAGTCGTTTAGATTCTTTGAGAAAAATTCATTGCGTAGATTTCTCAGTCGCAAATCTCAGTCGTGCGCATTAATAAATAAATATAGCCTAATTGTACTGCGCCTTCAACGAGACGTTATTCATGAAAACGTCGCGTCTTCCTTTTTTTAAATCAGCGTCGCATAAAAATGAAGACTTAGTTCGTTCTACCCGCTAAACAAATAGGAGCATTATTATTCATAGAATTCTCGATTGCTTCCGCGGGTGTCCACTCGTTCCATGCATATTTTGAAGGAAACTTGCCTTAGTACTGCCATCCCTTTCGTGGAATCTTAGATGATTTTTATCTTAACTGAGAGGATCTTCCCTGTTCTGATCTTTTTATAAAATGTATTTATAACAAGTAATACAGTTTCCTCCTGTGATATGACGTAAGAAAGCAATTGATCAAATCCTCCAGAAACAATATTGTTTCTGCCACGTTTATGAACTTATCAAATTACGATTAACTACAAGATGTTGGGAATTTGATTAAATAATAAACAATAAAGGTTTAAAACTTTTAAGACACGTCTTCTTTATTCTGAGGCAGAAAGGAACAGATACAGATTGAAACATTCGGATTCAGTGATAACATTTCAAATTTTATCGAGTTCACACATGCAATCCACTCAATGTAGCATTCTTATAAATTATTTTTGTTAATTCCAATACGAGATTTCTGAATGATTTTTTTTTCAATCGTACATGGGACGTGGAATCGATAGGTCGATTGAGACGTCGAGTTTTGTCCGGCGAGGAGGAATCGATTAAAGTCGATCGCATCGGCACGCTCCTCTTCCAGGGTCCGATCCTCCGGCTCGCGCCGTTTTTGTCCAACGGCGGAGGTCACCGCTCGCCATAAAGGACGACATCGTTCTCGTTCGTTCCCTGGCCCGGTTCGGTTCGATCCTGTCCGGTCGCGGCTCGGGTCTCTTCCCATTGTCCTGCGGGAGCATTTACATCGCGCTCGGAAATCGACTCGTGTCCGAAGTCACGATCTCGGCTCTACAGCGTCCTCCATTGAAAACGAGTCCACGAATCCTAAAGGAACGTAAAAACCGACGGGATTCCTTCCAATTCGTTGCCAGCCGTTCTTCTCCATACACATCAGATATTCGATCAAAACTTCTATTCTTGCCTGACCGTAGATTTTTTAAACAAGCTGATTCGTCCAATATCTATAAATACACGATTTATTTTCTGTGATAAAAGCAAGCGAGTTTGGGATAAGCAGCATTTCGAGTTGGAAGATGATATCGTTTAACAGCATGATAATTTTTAACGTGCAATGAACGCGTGAACTTCTACGAAGATCTCAATTAAAACCGGGCTCTCGACTCGAATAACAATATTTTTAAACGGTGGCAACGTGCAGGTGACTTCAAAGCGACGAGACGAAATGCGAGGGAACCGGCTCGTTACCAGAATTTTTATTGTCTCAACGAGAGGGGAACTCGAGCCTGGACGGGCCTGTACTCGAAGCTGCCACGACCGGCACCTTTTTCTTGCTCACCCGTGGCCGGGGGTGCCGGCCAGAGGGAGACGTCCGGGCCCTTTTAAAAAGGCAAGAAAGAGAGGGAGTCCCCGAAGTGAGATTCTTTTCCCGCGATATCGTCCCGGGCTACGACCCTGCCGCCTATTTGTTATTGTAATCTGCATCACTATGGATGAGACACGGATAATGGGATCTCCAGGATTTACCAGGCAGCCGGAACTTCTGCACCAGAAGAAGAAGAGGCAAGAGAAAAAACGGTCCGCCGGCACCTCCTTCTTTTCTTTTGTAATCGACACGCGAGAAGATCCCCGTAAATCAGACAAAAGGTGGAAACGTTAAGGAGCATGAAAATTGCCTCTCTCATCGTCATACTTTGTTAATTTATAGTAGCGTGGATCAGGCGTTTGATACGAGATATCGCCTGTTGGGCGAACAGCTCTTGTCGGTCGATTTCTTGATTGATCGATTGATTCGCAAGACGATTGGAATTTCAATTTAACGGTATTATTAGCCTGGCGTTCGGTACACGCGAATTACGAACGGTTAATCGGTTTGATAATTGGCGTTTCTAATGGACGTTTTATTGCGTGACTTTGGCTGGCAATTCGATCGGTTTACACAGCCGGCGTCTTCCGGCTGACGGCGAAACTGCGCCTGTATTTCATTTCAATGGAACCTCTGTTATCATAAATCGTGATTTATCGGCGTCAGCCACGAATCGGCTCCCGGCGTCCACTCGGTACCTCGTGGCTCCTCGCGCACACCTGCCAGCGAATCCCCCGACGAACATCCACTACCGCCCCCGCGTATCTGAAAACGTTCCGTCGAGCTTGCGAATTTCAACAAAGAACGATATTCCTGAGTTATTTTACGGCCGTCTGTTCTCCTCTCTCAGAGCCTCTGTTCTCTCTTTGTATTTATTATCCTGACGACTTCACGTGTTCCCGGTGATGGTTTATAGTAGTCACAGGAGTTCTAACTGACTTACTGACTAAAACTGTTCCTCAAGTATGATTGCAATTTTTCACATGGCTTGAACAATGTGTTCTATAATTTTATTAATATTAAATAAAATTTGATTTCACCGTCTTCTGTTTGTAAAAACTACAACTGATTTCATTTCGTATGGTATTAATCATGCGTCCACTTAGATCCTTAACTTGAAAGTTTTGAAAAAAATTTCTGAGGACTTCACAGCGTCGCACTTTTGATTTCAAATTGAATTGGACTCTCTGGGAATCAGCATATCTCAAGATAATTTAATTCTCGAAGTAGAACGAACAAAAGTTCGACGGAGGCGAATCAAAAAGAGGAAGATCTCTCCTCTTCTATTTATCTTTAAGCCCGATTACGAGGTTCCGCCAACGAGGCTGAAAAATCTCGAATGACTGACAACCGCAGAATCGTTTCAGAAATATTAACGGCTGGAAAGTTTCTGCTTGCAACTTTTAATTGCGACAAGAGAATCCACCTGCTAACTCTCCTCGACATTCTATTCCTCTTAATAAATTCTCATCTTCTCGTCCGAATCATAATTCTATGAAAAGTGATAGACTTTAATAAATGTCTTCAAGTTCAAATGGTTTTTAGTACTTATTAATTCATACAATTCATGTGAAATGCCGTAAGAAGGTTTCCCATTTGCAATATTGATGGACAGATTTTATGAGACGCGGTTATGAAACTTTCATTTAAACCATTTTTCGAAATTCCGTCAAAAAACATTTTCTCGAGATTTTTCTCCCTTCAGATTTTGCGAAATCTCGTTTTTTGTCCATAACTCCTAAACCCTTGGATATACGGCAAAATTGTGTAGGACCTTTCCTGTAGAGGACGACGAGATATATAATTCCCATATACCAGTTATTCGCTGGCATCAATATTTAACGAGTTATTGACGAAAAACGAAATTTATTGTCAAAAGTTCGCTGTTTCGACGGTGGAAAATGGTCGGATTTCGTCAACGCGACAGCGAACTTTGGACAATACTTTTCCTTTTTCCTCAATAACTCCTGAACGGATGGACGTAGGTGGACGTATTTAGGCTTATTTTGTAGGGGACGCGGAGATCTACAATTGCTGTGCAAAAAGAATTCGCTAGTGCCAATAGTTACCGAGTTATTTGCAAAAAACTGTTTTTATGTTTTTCGCCAATAACTTCCAAACGAGTGGTCTTAGGTCGACGTATGTAGGCTCATTTCGTAGGGGACGACGATACCTACAATCTCTATATAAAAGTTTCTCGCTAGCATCAATAGTTTACGAGTGATTTGCAAAAAACAGTTTCTCGTTTTTCGTCTATAACTCGTTAACCATTGACACTAGCGAATTCTTTTTGCACAGAAATTGTAGATCTCATCATCCCCTACAAAATGAGCGTACATACGCCCCCCTACGTC
>NW_017153345.1:381776-387058 GCF_001652005.2 Ceratina calcarata
AGTTACCGAGTTATAGACGAAAAACGAAAAACAGTTTTTTGCAAATAACTCGTAAACTGTTGATGCTAGCGAACTTCTATCCATTTTTATTATTTAAAAACCAATTGGACGTTAACATGTAACCTCTTTTTATCCAAAATCATTATTCCTCCGTCGTCTGATTTCTTTTTGATTATAGGAAATTCGTTTTTCTAAGGTACATAAACTTTTGGGATTGATTGTATAGCCAATACATCCTTAATTACAAACCTCGAACGGTACAACCAGAATCGACGCCAAGAACCGCGGGGAGTAAGAGTTGCCAAAATTCCTTATTGAGAGAAACAAAACCATTCGACATAATTTATCCGCGAGGCATTAATAAAAATTCCCGTGCTCACAATATATGTATACCGATAAAAATTCGCCCACGAAACGGCGCGACGCGATGCGATGGTAACATAAATGTCTGTCTCGTAAAATGGGCGCCGTTCCCCGGCTCATAAAGCGCGGGTTAAAAGCTCGGAGCAACGGTCAGACGTTAGAAGCCCAGCGACAGCCGTGGTATTTCCGACGTCAGGGAACTTTGGACTCAGCAAAACGAGGATGCCACTGGTACTCGATGATAATATTCCAGATATGGGAATTATTTTCATATCTATGAAATTATCTTATGAAATACAATATTTGTACAATGAATCTGTTCATTTCTGAACCTTTATCGCGCTGATGCAAATATTCTTTGATAAGAAAAAAGGACGATTGATCAATAGAAATATATTACACAATTACAATCGATAAGCTTCGAATTTTATAATTATCTAAATATCTGAAATTCTTGCGACCAGTCGCAAGTGGCTTCTGGATCGCGTTTCATTCACGGTATAACGAGGCCTGATTTTGAACAGGAACGTAATTTAATCGAGGTGTAAGAGGGCAAACGTGTACGCGGTAACTCACATAAATTATCATCACGGCGGGTCACGTGGAATCGGTATCCGTTATCCGTGGCGTACAGGTGGTGCCGAAATACGTCATAATTTAAGCGGTTAATCGGATAGGAACCATGAGAGTACCTGGTGCTCGAATGGCTTTCGATCTCTCTCGACGTACTTTCCGTCTGGGATCGACGCGCACCGTCTCGATTCCATTATCTTGTTGCCATCCTGACCCCCTTTTATCTGCGTACATTCTTCACAAGTGTAAATGTATCATTCTTAATTCTCCCACAAATTCTTTTCATATCATGTTCCACATTTATAAAAGTCCAAACTTATTGTTAACAGAATAGAAGGCATTATGCTCGGTACAAATTCGTTGGTGTACAAATATTTTAATGCGCAATGTAATAAAATTTTCGAAATAATTATCCTAAAAGGGGTAGGTAAGTGCCACGGTTTAAACGGTCTTAACGAGGCCGCGCTTTCACAAATAGCGGGGATTTATGAAAGAAATTTTTATCCGGAGTAGGGTAATGGCACTCCATTAACAGAGTGAAAACGGCTACCGTGGCCATCAGTCAAAGAAATTGAATTTTTCTAAGTAAAACACGAGTAATTTACGAGCGGGTGGCCCCTCAAGTGTTGATGATAGGCTGCTAAATGACGCAACAAAGAACGTTAGAACCTCTCTTCCATTTAACCCGCCGACCCACCCTTCCCTTACTACCCTTCATATATAATTTCGCTTCGGAATAAAAGCTGGTACTAATTCGTCCACGCCAGCGGCGCAATTACTTGCATTCTTCCTCGCGATTCATTTAACAACTAAATGCGATTCCGGAATCGAGAAAACTTTCAGTGAAATTTTTCCTTATCAAATGTAACATAACACTTCCTAAATGAAATGAGATAATCGTGTGCGAGATGAAAAAAGTACAAATTATCTACCGTGTTTCTTTTAACTCATGTCCTCCGTACAATAAAACCGTCGGGCAATTACATAAATACGATTCCACGATATGAAACTACTTTTTATTTAATTCAGTTGGACGACGCACGCGAACGGTTTCTAATTTATCTCGACCGCTTATCACGTGCTTCGTGGTCAACGTCGAACGGGTTCGAGCATTGCCATCGATTAATAATCAACGTGAACGTAAGTGGTTCTACCAGGACGCGCCGGGGGCGTAGCGGCGTGTAAGCCTGTTTCATCATTTCTAACAGAATTACGAGCAAGAGTTTCCCGCGGGACGCGCGCGGGTCAGAATCCCGGGGCGCGACGACCCACCCTCGCGTGTTTATCGGTGCTCGACAGATCCCCAGCGTGACAACGGCGCACTGCGTTAGTCGTCGATGTACGCGAGTGTCTCGATGCATTTTTCCAGTGAAACGTTAAACGACTTCCGGTTAGTCCGGCTGACGAGTTGAGAAATATGTAGTTTTATTAAAAACTAAAATCGACGGTAAAAATAAAATAAATTAATGATAGACTGATTCGTGATACGAGAAATTTTGTAACTGCGACAGTTAAATAGTTTTGCGATCTAATTAGATTTCGATGTTAATTTTATTTGTGAACGTTGAAGTACTCGGTACACACGTAGGTACGTCGAGTCGCATTCGTTTTGACACGCGCACGCACGCGACGCCGATAATCCGGCGTGGACGTCACGCGCGATTCACCGCGAGCGGATCCGAGAAATCCTCGCCTCCGCTACGAAAAATCCGCTTAATGGAATCGTTAAGCTTTAAAGAGCGGCCTTCGTCACGGCGTTAGACTCGCCGCGATTACTCTTTGCCCGTTGGACATTGACGGACAACGTTGAAAATTGTTCAACAAATTCTCGGAACGATTCCGGCTTTGAGCCCTCGCCTCGCGCGTAATTATAGCCTCTTTGTACTTATTAGCGGAGCGTAAGAGTCTGAGTGATGTTGGACGCGTCTAGTAATTACAATTTTCAATTAACTAAGGCAAATCGCTTGGATGTTTTGGTTCGTGGAAAACGAATTTCGAACTCGCGGAAGCTTGGACTTTCAATTGAACAAAGCTTCTGCGCATAAAATACGAACGTATGCTTGAAAAGAACACGTGAATAAGCGAATTAATAAAGGCTTTCCCGACTTTGAACGTCAGTTGTGATTTTCTTGGTCGGGATGGGATTATCTCGCAGGGGTCGCGCACCCTTATTATCGAGGAAAATCCTTGCTGTGATGGCGCCGGGACTCTCGCGTGTACATAAAAATCCTCAAACTTAATTTCGCACGTACACAAGCCCGAATCGGCTTAATCCCGCGGCACGGCACCCGTGGGAAATTAAAGCGGATGATTGATACAGATAAAAAGAGAAATTAAGACGTGTCCACGCGTCCAGACTTCGGAGCTCAGACCCTCTCCTGTTTTATAAAGTAAAATTGAAACTAGATATCTTCCACGTTCCGTAAATACGGTTCTCTTAATAGGAAAAGACCGTTGATACAAAGAAAGAATACGTATCTTGTATAAATCTGGTAATACTACGTCTGCCGAACGGAAGTAATCTCGTTTTATATAAAAATTGCTTGTGTAAAATAAAAGTGAAGTAGGTAATAATTTTTAAGATGGTACTTTCATCTCGGGAGAGGCTTTTACTATCCCGCCGTCGAAATCGACGTGGAAAAGGCGAGGAGTCGTAATTAAGGGAAGATTTTGGCCGTGAAGAGGCGGGATTTACGCGGCTGCTAATAACTCCTCGCTATAAATAGTCCCGGGATTCCTGCGTGTCTGGCTGTCCCACCCACCTTTGTTAGCCGGCTTTTCACACCGAGCCACCCTCGACGCTCCCTCCCACCCTTTTTCTCTCTCCTCTTCTGTGACCCCACGTTCTTCTCGGAACGGCGACTGGGTTACGGGAAGAGATTCTCCGCTCATAATGCGGAGAACACTTGGCCTAAAAGGGGTGAACACCACCCTCGTATCACGTATCGAGTGATCAATCGATACACTGGCTAACAAACTTTTGAATGATGTGGCAAGTTTCGGAATCAACTTCAATAAATCAGGTCCATTAAATTGTATGCATTTGTTGTGCGATAATTTACAAGTGCGAGTGAACTGAGAATGATTTAAGGATAGCAATTATAATTTATCAAACGATCGAGCTCGATCACTTGTTAAAAATCTTTATTCACTAATTAAAAAATTACATGCAATCAATCTTGTGATTCAAATAATTCAGAGAACATTTATCGCATCACTTTAACTCGTATGATAGGACGGATGGACGCAAACATGATTTCGCTACTCCGCCTTCGTGTCAAACTTTGGTGCTTGGATATTGTGAAACGGGATCGAGTCAGTTTCGGTGGCTGGTAATTCCGCGCATATTTTTGCCCATGTTTAGACGGGGGAAATTGTTCCTAGCGGGGGCGTCGGGAACGACGACATGGGCCAGGGACCGCGGGAGGAAGAATGCGGCGTGGGAAATCATGCGAATATTTTATAGCCGCATAAAAGCGTTGAACACTTACAACCTACTTGTCTTACACCTAGCGACGTCGTAAAGCAGCTATTAAAAGAATCATGGCCCTATGAGCGGCCGGGGTCGTTTTACACTCGGGACACCATTTTTCGCCTACCCTGCGAGTACAAAACGCGCTGTCTCATTTTTATTCGCCTTGCTGTTACGTAAAAAATTTTCAGTACTGTTAAACCAGCTGAACGATGAGCATTGATTCATTTATTGCGTTTTTATTTTTATGCGAAACAATAGAACATGTTTATTCTACAGATATTCGGATGAATCTGATTTTAACTCTGCTACATCTCAATTTTTGTTATAAACGACATGGAAATTGTTTTTATGCACATTAATTCGATGAAACCGTAATAACCGTGCACCGGAATCACGAATGTAAAATATTTCTTGGCACGGACGAACATATCGGGAACGTATTTTCCATCCATTTTCTTCGGATATCGCGTAATCGTACGAATTTCATTAACTTCCGTTCAGAGCTCGTAAATTACATCGCGCAAATATAATTCGCGCGCTGCTGGCTACGCTCATAATTAACGGCTCGACCTGTACGTAGCTGCAGTTTGATCAATAGTTCGGAGATGTGTAATAATTTCGGAGGCTTATTAACGCGCGGCCCTCAATTACCGTTACATGTACGCGGATGAGAAAAGAATTGGCGAAAACCTCCCGGCCAGCGTACAATTCCGATCGCTGATAGTCGAACAACGCTGTTCGCGATACGTTATGCGCCAAATGTTACCTCCTGCCCTGAGCAATTTATAGATGAACCATTTTTTACCAGAATCTGATTTCACTTGCTCGTTATGGTGTGATAGCATAAATTATAGTTTGAGAGATACAAAGA
>NW_017153345.1:387781-448343 GCF_001652005.2 Ceratina calcarata
TTCTTCTCGGAACGGCGACTGGGTTACGGGAAGAGATTCTCCGCTCATAATGCGGAGAACACTTGGCCTACAGGGGGTGAACACCACCCTCGTATCACGTATCGAGTGATCAATCGATACACTGGCTAACAAACTTTTGAATGATGTGGCAAGTTTCGGAATCAACTTCAATAAATCAGGTCCATTAAATTGTATGCATTTGTTGTGCGATAATTTACAAGTGCGAGTGAACTGAGAATGATTTAAGGATAGCAATTATAATTTATCAAACGATCGAGCTCGATCACTTGTTAAAAATCTTTATTCACTAATTAAAAAATTACATGCAATCAATCTTGTGATTCAAATAATTCAGAGAACATTTATCGCATCACTCTAACTCGTATGATAGGACGGATGGACGCAAACATGATTTCGCTACTCCGCCTTCGTGTCAAACTTTGGTGCTTGGATATTGTGAAACGGGATCGAGTCAGTTTCGGTGGCTGGTAATTCCGCGCATATTTTTGCCCATGTTTAGACGGGGGAAATTGTTCCTAGCGGGGGCGTCGGGAACGACGACATGGGCCAGGGACCGCGGGAGGAAGAATGCGGCGTGGGAAATCATGCGAATATTTTATAGCCGCATAAAAGCGTTGAACACTTACAACCTACTTGTCTTACACCTAGCGACGTCGTAAAGCAGCTATTAAAAGAATCATGGCCCTATGAGCGGCCGGGGTCGTTTTACACTCGGGACACCATTTTTCGCCTACCCTGCGAGTACAAAACGCGCTGTCTCATTTTTATTCGCCTTGCTGTTACGTAAAAAATTTTCAGTACTGTTAAACCAGCTGAACGATGAGCATTGATTCATTTATTGCGTTTTTATTTTTATGCGAAACAATAGAACATGTTTATTCTACAGATATTCGGATGAATCTGATTTTAACTCTGCTACATCTCAATTTTTGTTATAAACGACATGGAAATTGTTTTTATGCACATTAATTCGATGAAACCGTAATAACCGTGCACCGGAATCACGAATGTAAAATATTTCTTGGCACGGACGAACATATCGGGAACGTATTTTCCATCCATTTTCTTCGGATATCGCGTAATCGTACGAATTTCATTAACTTCCGTTCAGAGCTCGTAAATTACATCGCGCAAATATAATTCGCGCGCTGCTGGCTACGCTCATAATTAACGGCTCGACCTGTACGTAGCTGCAGTTTGATCAATAGTTCGGAGATGTGTAATAATTTCGGAGGCTTATTAACGCGCGGCCCTCAATTACCGTTACATGTACGCGGATGAGAAAAGAATTGGCGAAAACCTCCCGGCCAGCGTACAATTCCGATCGCTGATAGTCGAACAACGCTGTTCGCGATACGTTATGCGCCAAATGTTACCTCCTGCCCTGAGCAATTTATAGATGAACCATTTTTTACCAGAATCTGATTTCACTTGCTCGTTATGGTGTGATAGCATAAATTATAGTTTGAGAGATACAAAGATATTAAAAAATAAAAATTAAAACTGGGAACAGTAGAACTTATTCAGTTATTTCTTGTACAGTGTCAATACTCTTTTTTTATAAATCAAGCAATTTCATTTCACGCAAATTGAATAGGTGTTACATTTGCATCGGTCTTGTGGGCGAAAACGCACTCCTTTAGACGGTTGAAGGGTTGAAGATCCTCGAGACGTCGATTAAATTCCGTGCCCTAGAATCGAGGTACATATATATATACATATATACTCGAATCATTTTATCATTTTATACGGGCTGCTGGTGGTTGAACGAGGGCGAGGCTATAGGGGTTGAAAGGACCAAGAGAAGAAGGAGAGTGCCGCGTAAAATGTTCAAGGATATAAAACTCTTTCGGTGTTGGAAGTTATACCCATTAAAGATTAATAAACCATCAAGGTGGAAAAGAGCCAAGATGGTGGCTTCCACTGAGCCTGGGGTGAAAAGGGAACAAGAAAAACCGGCGGTTAAGAATTAGGAGTGCTTCAACTTCTCGTCTCTTTTTATCCCCAACTCTCGTTCTTCCGTTTTCCAATGCATCGTAACAATTCGTTCCCATATTCCGAAATAAAAAAATTTCAAAAAAACCTGTACGTAAAAATATATTTATCGAGTATTGAATACGAATTAAATAGAATTTCTCATTAAGACGGATGAACGAATCGTAGCGTGTGACAGGATGCGCGGAGGATTAAGAAATGCAGAGGAAACGCTTCTCGAGCCCAGCTGACTGATTGAACCGATCGGCAATAATCGGTATCGACTTAATCGCTGGGTTTCCCCCGTCGGCTATAATGAATATATGCATATAGAGGCCAGCTTGCCTCCGTTTTCGATTCCGATATCGGCGATATTTCCGGCCGCGGCCCGCCCCGGAATTGTGCCGCGATAAATAAACGATAAGGTCGCTCGGCCGTGAATCCCGTGGCCGCGGTTCAAATCGAATAAATCAATTAGCGGATCGACCGATAATGATAACGGACCACCGCGCCTCTCGCGAAAACCATTCCCCGCTCGCGCGATTTTAAACGCTCCGTTGCACCGTTCATCAGTAGATTCTCCAACATTTCTTAATCGTTCGTTCCGTACATAATGTTTATCGAATAATTACGTTAAATTAGATCGACGTTTCATTTGTAAATCACGTAGAAGTAAACGAAGCAATTTCCAAAGCGTTAAATAAATCGCTATTATATTTTATAAAATTCTGCAATCTCGTAAGAAGAGAATCAAACATTTTTCATGATTATCTCATAAAGCATTTCCGTGCACGTCAAATATGGCACGAGTTGAACCTACAGACATTACCGGGTAATCCTAAGAACACACAACCATTCCTTTATTTTTTTTTCTAAGAAGATATGGAGCAGGGGTGGAAAGAAGGCGAACGACCGCGGGTCCACGGAGGGCAACAAATAACTTTGACAGGGAATCGCGGTCTCCGGCGAGAAATATTTCGCGGATTACCGCGCGGCTACCCGGCCGAAAGCGGAATTTATACGGGAACTTCTCTGGAAAAAGTGTCGTTCCATGAGGTAACTTTAAGTGGCCCAACGCCTGCCTGGCCCCCGTCCTTACCTCGCTGGCGTGTATCACGAAACGTCGCATCGCGGGGTGGGGGGGGGGTTCAGAAAAGTTCTTTGTGAAAGGAGAGTTTGGTAAGATCCAAAACTGCGAAGATATTCGATTTGTATTATGGTGGAAAGTTTAATGGATACAGAGAGGGGCAAAGTGTCGTTGCAATGCCTAAAAAATGGTTATCGTGCATTTATGATCTGCACATCGTAGGATTCAGAGTCATTGCGTAAAAACGAACGCATTAATTCATATGACGGATTTCATTTCTACTTTACGATCCATCGCCGGATCAATTCTGTACGAACGACGTCATATAAATAAAATGAGAACGGGGGGGGGATTGGAAAGGGTGGCCGTCGGAACGAATTAGGGGTTTCGTTTAGCGGAATTTCGATTTGGTATCGCGGCGTGTCTCGAGGCTCCGTGTCATTAGTGATCGTAAAGTACGTGACTGGAACGAGAAAAATTGTCCGTGAAATTCGAGCTTCGCGTGACGACGTTAAGATCCCCGTTCCCAGGGAGAACCGAGCGGAGTCTGTTCGCTATCCGGGAACGAGCGAATGTAAAACGTTTCGCGTGCACCGAAAAACAATAGAAAAATCTGCAGGGGGCAACGATCTATAAAAGCTTCAATCCATTGACGTGTAACGTCCATCTCTCACGTTCCATTATTACATCTGTTTTATCTCCGACCAGTCTACCTCCTGGTTTTCTTTTGGATTAATTAACGCCGTGCCGTGGAACTGGCTATAATTTCGTTCCCGCGTTTTAATTACAGAAGCTCCATTTCCATTCTTCCTATGCACTTTGCTCATTTCTTATTTCCTGTGCACACCTTGCACTTTACTCGGTAATTAATTCATCCAGAATATACGTCCGCCTTAAACATTATCTCCACCCAATTTATGTATCATTTTCAATAGTAAAGGTCAATCGCAAATGATATCAGATTGAACAAAAATTTTAACACACAGTTCGCTGTTACAGGAATTCTAATGAATGCTAAAATTGACGGATTCTGTTTCACGCGACCAAAACAAGCCGCCACCAATTCATACGGAGTGGCGACAAATTTCATCGGTGAGGGTTCATTAGAGGGGCGGGTCGCGATTGGAAATCACGGGATTCCACCGCCGCTTTATCGCCGTGATAAACTCATTAACAGTGTCCACCGCGCGCGGCAGGTGTCCGGGCAAAACAAATCGAAAATCGTGTTAGCAGTTGCGCGCATCGCGAATCCAATTTGGCCCCGATAAAAGCGGGAACGTTTCGACCCCTTCTTCTTCCTTCCCGAGACGAATTGTTATTCGCCGCTCGTTTAATTCGCGTGCTCGCCGATAAATTGCGGAAATACGCGCGGACTCATTGTCCCCGGTTGAAGCGCGTCGTTATGAGCAATCGACCCGCTCCAGTTTTGCCGAATTCCTAATTCAGTTTCCTGCTAAACGTATTCAATCGTGAAACACGCGTTGATTGTCGACAGCTTGCAATAATTGATTTAGTTACAAGAAATCTGCAAGCGAATTTTTGTATTTCATATTCGCGAACTAAAACTCATTTTTGATCTTATTAAATTAATTTTATTATTGACTGGTGACTTCGTTTCGTTAGAAAATCGAGTCCTGCTATTGAACGGTGCAGGTTGTTTCCTCAAGTCGATCCGTCGATAACGATACGTACCTGTTTGAAAAATGATCGTTACGTGCGGTCGCGAATGCCGCGCGCGTCTCCGCGAGGATTTCACGATGACCGATGACGAGTCCCGATGCTCGTCGATAAACGTTCAGTTAGCGTACGATAAAATTGACGTAGTAGAGATGTTTATGTACCGCGGGACAATCAATTCTATCTGGGGAACGATCGGCCGCTGGGCCACTGTCACTGGACCATGTCGGAACTCCGTGTGCAACGTGTAAATCAATTTCTTTTTTTAACCTCCCTGTAATGAACGACCGAGTCCACTGCCCTCGGCTCTCTGAGTTCACCGTTTTTAATAAAAGATAAATTTTATAAATGAAATATCGTTGATTCCGTGTAGGTAAAAATAATTATTATAAAACTGTTTCTAATTTAAATAATATCACGAGAACTGTTGCTGGAGAAAATTTAATCAATTATCAGGATGCCTCGTATGGAAACATTTTTCCTGGGAGCGTCATATATTATGGGGGTTAAAAAAAGAAATTCGCTCGGTCCAAATATTTTCTCTGGCTCGGGTCCAGCATCGTCTGCTTTCCGGCCCATCGAATTTTATTTTCATCCGTCCGCGGATTTATGCGCCGCGAGTTTTCGCCCGGCCGGGGTGGCAACGGCCTCGTGTGGCGTTTAGTGCCAGCAGAATATTCAATGGTATAACCATTTACGACTGATCCGAAGTTCCCATAAAGAAATTCTACCTACCGTTAAATCTTATTTCATGCTCTCGCGTAGAACTTGTTTACTGTTCTCAAACACTTGGGAAATCGATTATTTATATAAATGAAAGTCAAAATGAACGAAAGAAGCTTCGCACGAAATTTCATGCAGCTTGGATGAATTAATTTAAATAAATGGAAGATCATCGAGCATTGTACTATTTCCTGACGATCAGACTTCTCGCACCGTTTACTGATAAATATCCCGCGACGGTGTGAAGCAGAACGCTTGCCGAGCTGTCAAGCATGAAGGATCGATCGCAGGCGAATCCTGAATGCAGGACGAAATCGGTAGACGAATGGGTCTTGTATACGCGGTCAAATTTCCCCCCGGGGTCGCTCGGTCGCAACTGTGGAAAGGAGGAAGCGCACAGAGGTGGCCGGCGTCATTTCCGTTCGCGCGAGCGTTTAGTTTCCGCCGCATCCGGCGGCTATCTGTATCACTGCGTCATCGCGAGTCGACGGGCAACCGCGGATCCGCGGTTTACAATGGGTGAATCATCGTCATTGTCGCCGTTTGTTCTTCCCAATCTGTATTTACTATCGTCGTCAATAGACGATAGACAATAACAGTCCAAATTACATTGAGCAATTTTTACGTTTATCAATTAAGTACTAATTTATTAGAGTTAATTAAACAAGAGTCAATCGTTCGGGTCCCATGGCGAGAACTGAAGACTCATAGGGTAATTCAGGATCCCATAGAAGAAAGTGATGAATCAGGGATAATGAGCCCTCGAAATCCTGTTTCGCGAATATGAAGCCACGGATGAGCGAGGAGTGGGAGGACGTGGCTCCACTCGTCGTGATGAGCTCGGCCAGCAGAGAGAGGGCTGATTATTCGAGCTTAATGGAGCGGAGGGGGTGGATGGGAGCAGACGGGGCGTTTAATAGCGGGCACGAAACGGCGCGTCGCGATGCGAAACCGGGACCGTCGATCGATAAAAGTGGCCAGTTTATTTTCTTAGGGCGACTACGGCCCCTTTCTCCCTACCCCACGTAGAAAAAAGCATCGGCCGAGGAGGAAAATAAAAATGAAAGTGCTCTCGACCTCTTTGCAGCGACCGGCCAGCACCCCGTCGCGTCGTCCAAGAAATTGCTTGTCATTTTTCGCTTGGTCGGCTAATTTCGGATGCCGCTTCTTAAACGCGGTGTACAAGAAGAAAAAGTATGTCGCTGCAGCTTCTGATAATTAGTTTTCTAATACTCTCTCCTAGATGAGCGTTGACCTCGCGAAATTTTTCGGGGCAGCTTGCAAAATCGATCGAGACTGCAGGAAAGTTCGTGATACGGTATCAATTTGATACGAGAGGAACGATGCCGAAATTGATGTCTCAATGAATATGACAAAGCATTATCGCTAGGAGCCTCGCGTGTTTGATCAGACGCTAAAATACCACTGTTTCCTAAAATTACATCTTATCTCGAGCACGTCTATTTTAATTGATTTCCCTCAACTAAACGGGCCAAGGAAATGTTTCCTCAGAAAATATAGCCAGTTGTGATTCAAACGATATTCGATCGCGACGACACAGCTGGAAAAGCGATTCGTACAAAGGACAGAGGGAACGACTTTTAGGTACGACGGCCTGGATTCCACCCGGACAGTAGAGAGAGTGTCCTCCAGTGGCGAAATTAAGAAAAAGCTAGCCGTCTTGGCCGGGGAGTACGTATCCGGGTCGTGAGACCGGAAAGATCGCAGATGCCGCATAATGAAGCCGTTACAACGGAGGACACCGGGGCCGAGCAACCCCCTCTGTGCATAGAGATGAGAGTCCTCGTTTTCCTGCGATAAAGGGGATGAAAAAGGGAAATAAGAAATTATGGACTCGGTTCAGCCTATCTGTAAAAGTCAGAGTTCAGAAGCTTGTCTATCGCAAAAAATAAGATAAGACGTTGAAGAATTCTGTCCTATTTTCCGAGCAGAGGTTTTAATAACTGCAGTAGAGAAAATTCTGAATCGATTGAAAAGTGCAAAGTGCATGGACAGGCTCGTTGCCTAAATAAGGCTGCGATCGAGAGTTTTGGGAGGTCCGGTCGTCGGTTCTGAAACCGGCCTCGGCCTTGGCCGAATCGTAGCCGAGGTCATCCCGATTCCCTTCCAGTCGCATCGGTGTTTTCGGACGAACCAGGTTCCTTTTCGTGGACCCAGCGGGCGACCGGCTCGGACCGAGGCACCGACGATACATCACGCGACGAACCACAAATCCCGTCCAACGACCGCTAAACGGGCCGCCGCTGGACGACAATCGACTAAGGACGGGAACGAGAGAGGCCGAGGATGACGCGGGAGGTTCCTCAGGCCCCTGTGGTCTTTGAACACCCAGCGAGACCGCGGGCCACTGTATCAAAAGGACCGTGAAAACGTCACCGCAGGACTAACTGATATTTATGAGTCACTTTTAAGCGACAAGCCTTCGGTTTGCTCGAACTTCGCCCCCGGAGGGCGTCTATTCTTCAAACAAATCGTATTCGTACAATTAATAACCACAAGTGCTTCGGTCGAAGAATTTTCAAATGACAGAGAGCAAACATTGAATAGATCTCTTATGCATAAAACGAGACCGTCCTTACTGCCTCGAAACGAGTTCAAACGAAACGTTCGAACTAAACTTGAAACATAATAAAAAGTTGTGACCCAGTTGAAAACTGGAATCGAGTAACTGAAAGCATATCTGGCTGTGTGACTCGGATTCGAACAGGATCGTCGACCTGAAATTTCGTGAAGACAGAACGAGAGGCAAGAACGCGAGGAGAGAAGAGACCAACGGGGGTTCCCTCGTCGGTCGCAAATCAGAAATGCACCGCGCGTCCGTGCAGTGGGCCCGGTCGGAGAGGATATCGGGCCAGCATCTACTCTCTAGTCCTCGTCTGGGACGGTGCGCCGGTTCGTGATCCTCGTTCTCCCGTGTAAAAATGTCCCGTCGCCGTGACTCCCACAGTGGGACGAAGAGGACACCGGTCTTCGGGAATGAATCAGAAAGAGATGGCAAAAAACAAAACGTATATGTACACTGTCGTCCAAAAGTGTGAGACTTGCTGACGACATTAGATTATAGCATCATCGAATCTTATCTCAAACTTTTATTCCTTAAAATGTTCTAATTTTACATGAAATTAATTATATAATAAATAAAAGAAATTATTCTTTTAATAATTAAGTGCACGCACACTCGTTTATGCAAGAACTATAAGATTGATAAATCATAAATGATATGATCGTTTTATTTGATAAATTAGAAAGGATCGTCAGGCCTTTATTAAATCTAGGTTCTCAACTTTTGAGGGACAGTGTATGGTTCGAGCAGACAAGGACGGCGGTTTCCCGTTCCTCCTCGGGCGACTACAAATAGCTTGTCAGTCGGATCATAATAGAGACTCGGGATCGCAAAGATAATCTCACGCTGCGGAATATAGTATGTATTAGATTAGCCCTCGCTCCTGCCAAAGGAACCGGAGGACGTATCGAAGGATTTGCGTGAGATAGTCACTGATGCCGAGATACGATTATTATACTATTGCCATTCGATATGGGAACTGCTTCGCAACTCCTTAAGGTTCAACCGAGTTCAACTCCAATAGAAATTCTGTTCTTCGTGCGATCAAATGTTTTATGTGAATTAGCGATTATCTGTCCATTCGTCGAACTACAAATATTGTCGCTTCTTCGGATTATTCTTATAAATTCGTATCTAAGAGACGTACGATAGCTTAAAAATCAATTGAGTAATTTAATGATCTGTTAACTACGATTGAGACACGATTGCGTAGGAATACGTAGTAATAAAATGAAGACCGGACGAACGGAAGGTGAAGGGAATAAAGTGCATCGGGCAGGCTAATGACGAGCGGAGTCCCGAACGATCGGTACGAGATAATCTCTCGTGGGATAATCTCGAACCGGTGGGTTCACCGGTTCAAGGGAGGGAGTAGGAGCCACACGGCAGAACCGAACCGAAGGTTATGAGGCCTCTAACGCTGCAGGAAGTCCAGACCTGATTGCCCGTCGCGTCGTGACCGATCGTCGGGGTACACGAACTTCCTGCTTCGGTGGCTCGAATTCTTCTCTCCTCCCTTTTTCCTCTTTTGCGATCATCTCCCACTCGGCAATCTTCGTTCGAAACGAACTGGCATCTCGATTGGTCCATTTATTTGGGAATTGACTAATGCCGAATTGAATGATCGTCGTGTTCAACGAGAAAATTTTAACGTGACATAAGCAACATAGTAAACACAATTGAAATTCCGTTCTATTAAGAGTGATAACGTTTGTCTATCCGTTTACGTATAAGAAACACTACTGCCTGCCGATTTCGCAAGATGAATCGGTAAAACGTCGGAGGCACCCGGACAGAATTTAATTATCGATTCGGCCGTCTGCTAGCAAATAAAGTTCGCTTGTAACAAGTTTTCCGATGCCACGTATCTTTTACGGCGACTGTTCTAAATTCCCGGTCCTTCCTTTGAAACTCAATATCGCGTAAAGGGAAAATCTAATCAAATTCTCACGATACCGAGGCTCTCGACGACTATCGTCGAAACAATCCCATCTCCTCGAGGCTCAGAGTCGTCGTCGTCGTCGTCGTCGACGTTCGAAGTAAAATACGTCTTTGGAGGATCGGTTCTCAGTCCTTTTGCCCCTCGGGCTGACCCGCGCTGCCTGTCCACGATTTATCGAGCCCCGGGAGAGGAGCGTCTCCCAACGAGATTGCAATAACTTTCGCATTATTACACGGTGCCTGGCAACGATCCCGTTGCCGGACGCTAACTCCACGATGCAACATCGGATTCCTTCCCCTCCATTCTGCTTTCGTTCTAATCAAAAGACATTTACTTACGAACAAAATAGCTTCAACCAGTTGATCAGAGTTTTATTGAGACGTCTACGACGTAATCTATTTGTGCAAAACAGATGCCTTTCTCATAGACTGTTCATTGTCCAATCTGATTAGTGTCGCGAACTATTAGTATTAATATTTCAATTGGAAATCCTTTGCAGAATTGCTTTGCTTTAATGCAACTGAGAAATATAATCTTTGAGGGAATTCACACTGAGCCAAATACATATTACTATTATATTCCAATCAAAGTGAAACGTATCGGCCGGGTATACTTCAAGTTCCCTGGACTTTGTCGCCGGATAATCGTGATCTATTCGTTCCCGTTTCCCGGACGAACCGCGAACGTTACACTTCCTATATCCGCGCGTCGGTATTTACATAAATCATGGCGGGAACCGTGCACCAGTTTCCCGGCTGCCGGGAAATACGCGTTGATCCCTTTTACGGTAAGTGCGGCTATATATTTCGTCGGTGAAACGTCGCATAGGAAGAATATTTTCAACGTGTCAGAGAAACGTCCGCGACCCGTGGTCACTTTTCCGTTCTCACATGCAAAATCGATCTTCCCTCGTGACGGACAGTACGCCAATTTTACTGTCAAGTCGTCCCGAGGGTCACCGTGTTTAAAATTTGCGCGATTAATTAAAATCGAGACGATTTAGATCGAATTAATCACTCGATGCTTCCGCTTCCGTCAGATTTTCTGTCGATTAATTGTGCTAAATATAAACCTGTTTAATTTTGAAAGATCTTCAGTCTCTTCTGAACAAAGCGTCTTTCAGCGATCGAGCC
This sequence comes from Ceratina calcarata, assembly GCF_001652005.2. Taxonomy (NCBI): domain Eukaryota; kingdom Metazoa; phylum Arthropoda; class Insecta; order Hymenoptera; family Apidae; genus Ceratina; species Ceratina calcarata. Next base: position 398,923 of record NW_017153345.1, read on the forward strand.
GAATGACTCGCCTCGATCCTCGGACCGGACAATCGCGTTTTTCAACGATGGCACCCGTTGCCCCGCGCCACGCCCGCGCCGTTTCCACGCGCTCGGCTTAATTACGAGCGGAGTGCAGAAAAATCCGAGAGTTTCGACGCATGTTTTACGCCGGTTTTTTTTTCGATCGCCCGATCTGGTCACAAAAACGACTTAGCTCGCGCGAGAGTAAATAAAAACGGGTACGGCGAATCCGACTCATTAATTCGATCAAGCTTTTTTTCATTCGACTTCCTTTTACTCGATATCTGGTAGCCTTGTCCTTCTTTTTCGCGTTTCGTCGATCGGGAAAAGTCCGCTGACACGGATTCACGAGGCGATCGGTCGTTGAAGATTTATCAACCGAGCTGGCGATTCGGCGAAACGATTAAAGCGCGGCTTTGATTCCGACGGACCGAGCTCCCAGCTGTCCCAGATTTTTAATTAACTGCGGACGATCTTTGTGCTTTCTGTCCAGACCTCCTCGCCTCCCCTCGCTGCCGTTCGAACGAAACAGGGCGAAACGCGAAAAAATTCCTCTCTGCTCGCCTGCACTCTTTTCAGAAAATAAATTTCGTCCAATTGAACACCGGATTAGGCTAATTGAATGATCTCCATTTAATTATCCGGGACGACTCTATTTCTAAGTATTGGTATCAAGATTGAAATTCAGCTTCGAATATTCAAAGATTCTAGTAATCTTCAATCATACAATTGAAATTCCTCGTAAATGAAATTCTGATTTTTGCAGATGTGTTATTAGTAAATTTTAATACTCAATTAATAATAAATCATGTTCTTAATTAATGTCTCATCAATTTGATCGACTCTTGCATTCTGTTAATTATCACCTACACAATATTATTATAAATAAAAGAAGGTAATTGATATGCGATCTCACATCAGGTATTAATAAAAACTATCGCATTGTGAATTCACGTGGAATTCAACTCGTCGATAAAGAGACGGGAAAAAAGTTGGAACGAGGACAGAGATTCGCAAGTACCCACATCGTCGGGCAAAGTCTGACGTTCCCGCTGAGTGACTGACAACGTGTTTCCCCCCTCGTGTTCTTTCTTCCCCGATTTCTTTCTCCTCTTCTTTCGCGACACGCCCGGTCCTCTACGGTTCCCCGAGAATATATAGCGAGCCATAAGTGATTGAAGTGATCTTTGACTTAATTATGTGAATACCAATTTTCATTTATTGCAAATCAGAATCTTCTTTCTTACTGTTTTTAAAACAAGTTTTAAATTAAAGAATATCAAAGAAACTTCAACAGCCTCTCTTATAGTAATAAGCTGTCAGTAATTGAATTTGTAATATCAATATTTAGTTGTCATAGTTATAGCAAAAACGAATTGAGAAACATTTCCCTCGAAGGCTACACTTCTGATAAAATAATTGTGGCACCGGTACGTCGTTTCGAGGAACTGTGACGAGTGGAGGAGCACCCACTTCGAACGAGGGAATCGCGAATCCGCAGTTTTTACCGCGGTCCCGCGCTGCCTGTCTTCATCCGTTGGCCCGCTGCTCAATATGCTGGCAGACCCTCTTATTTAGGGTCGGCCATAAAGGAACAATGATGTCGTACTTTGTCAACGAGCAGCCCGGCCCCGGGCCGAGGTTTGCTTAATTGAGTCGAACGTCGGGAGGCGTGCGAGCTTTTTTGTCAGGCCCGCCGCTTCTCAACCCTTTTTCCATGATCGAGGGACCTCTCCAGAGTGGAACAGGGTTTACCCTTTTTTCTCTCTCATTTTTTCCCCCAATGATCGTTTGAAACAGGTGTTAACTAGATTTTAGTACTTCACTAAATTTTACTCATTTTTGCTCGACTAATTGGAGACAGAGAAATGCGTTGGAGTTAAAAGTCAATTAAACCGAATGACACTGGGAACTGGGTTTAGCGTTCAAAAGGAAATAGAGAACGGAATTCTGAATTCTGCATTTGGGAAAACTAAGTGAACAGGAAACGACCGTCGTTTATAGACAGTAACTTCATTGATCTTTTGGAACAAAACGGTATTCCCTCGCTAAAATTCCTTTTTGCTGTAATTCCGCCTTGGGTAGCGAAACTTAGAACCTCGGTACGGTTCGCGGAAGCAGCCGTAACAGGCTTCCCATGTTTTCCGTCACAAACTAACTCATGACTCGGAGTAAACTGACGTAAAAGGCAACTACTTGCGAAACGTTCGATCGTCCAACGAATCAATCAATTTCCCCGCTTCGGCTTTCGCGTTACGAGAGAAACATTTTGCCTCGCGGATCGATTTTGACTCTCTACTGAGTGAACCAGTAAAAGAATATCATTGAACGTAACGTTACATTCATCGATTAAATTGAAACAATAAAAGAGTCATCATATTTGATTCGATTTAGAAGCTGAATGAATTTACTTAATAAGATGTATGAAATTATTGTTGTTTTAAATAATTGTTTCAAATTTCGAATATTTCACAAAATTATCTTATCATATATGTTTGAATAATTTATTAGAATAATAGAAGCAAAGGACTTGTAGTGTAAGAACTATCCGAGGTCGGGTGGTTTCGACACACCTTCCACGTGCTACACCTGTACGCAGTTTCTAGAAATTTATTCGTTCGTATCGGGCTGTCGAAAGTTATTCGGTACTCGCGCTGCGCCACGCTGGATCGGACGATTACATTAGAAACAGCCTGGGGAATTGTATTTATAGCGATACAGTTTCGCCGTAGCCCGCGAGCGAAATGAAATTAGTTCCGCGGTTCGATCCTGAAGTCACGAGCATCTTCTTTCCACCGGAAACGTTGCGAACGACTTCGGTTCCCTTTCCGATTACGAACGTATAACCAATTGGACATCGCGTTGAATTGGACGTGGAAGCTTCTCAGTTCTTTTTCCTAATCGAAGTTCAAGCATTATAATATTATTCTTTGATAGGTCTTTAACATTGCCTTCGATTGTAATTGAAAAATCGTTCGATACTTCAACGTTACCACTTTCGGTATTGAATTTGTCTGCTAATTTTAATTGACAACATTGAAACGAGGAAAAAATGCCGACTGGAATGTATCAGGATCAGTTTGGCAAATAGTTTCAGTCGGGATCAAAGGATACTGAAGAAGAAGGAAAGTAGTCCCGGAACGTACGGGTCGAACAATTACGAATCAATTTGTTCGGAATCCGAGTCCGCGTACGGAATTCCCGTGGATGGCGAACAATGAAATCGGGAACGAACGAGAGAGAGAGAGGAGAAGAGGGTGGCCGACATTCTGCGAAAACGAACCCACGAGTTCACGTGAATCAACAGCGTTGCTCGATTCGCTGCTCGACACGCCGATCGATTTTCCCTTACGTCTTTTTTTTTTTCTTCTTTTACTTTCCACGTTCCTCGGACGCGGATCGATCCCTGGAAGCGAGCAACCAAAGAGTCTAGCCAGTGTTACACGTTCCTTTCGGTTCCAATTCGATCCGGCCAATTTATGTGGCTCGTACGTTCCCTGGGTGTAATTACTGCGATCCCTGAATCGTCCTGTTCGAAAAATTATCCGGTGACCAGAGAGAATCGCGATTAAACCGTCCACACGGTTTCACAAAGATGTATATAGCAAATCATAGACCAAGAATCGAATTTAAGAAGTGATGATCAGAATCATTAGGACGCGATATATAAAATGAACAAAAGTATAGATAATGTAATATTGAACAGACGAATATAAATAGAGAGAGTGAAAATGTAACTAGTGACAGAAGGCACAATGACTATTCCCCTGTAGAGGAGCGTTCGATCGATCGAGATTCGCCGATTCGAATCGTAAATCGGCAGACGCGATGACGCAGCATTGAACAGACGAACGGGAAACAAAAGGTCATCGGCAACCTGGATTTCCTGGCAAACAGTAACGGGTAACGAGCAACGCACCACCGTGAGAACCGATATTTAATTACCGCGACCGCAGAAGCGTTCATTTCACTGCGTTACAGGCCTCCACGTCGGTTGCCAGTTAATGCTCGTTCCCTATAGTTCTCACTGTATGGTGAATTCATTTTTTTGCCCCAACAGCGCGGCGTAGCTTCTTTATCAGGATTCATTGGCTGCTTTGAAATTCTATGAATAAACCGCAGTAAATAAACTGCAATTCGTAGTCAATCGCTTGATTAGCGAGTACAGTTGGATTTTATTTTTTTAAATTTTCTTGAAAAAGAAATTTATATTCCCTCCTTCGCGCCATCGGAACCCCGCCAAAAATTGTTTCATTTCCTTGAGAACAGCATTTAAATGCAACCAGGTCGAAAATAAAAATTCTGCACGGAGGGAAACACAAAAAGGTGTTTTTTTTTTTTTTTTTTACGAGGTAACAAAAGTGTTCGCATTTGGTTAGCCGAAAGCTCGATTCATCGATTTACACATGTGCCGAGGAGAATCCTTCCTGGCGACTTTCAGGATTCGCACGAATTCGCCCCCCCTCCCGAACTCCCCCGCCTCCTGCGCTCTGTAAAAATAAAGTCGTAAATCTTCGTTCTGCACGTTTTCCCGGTTCGCTCGTCGATCTCTCGCGAATTTCCGAGTTCTGTTTTTATTCCCCACCGCCGCATGGCTACCGTGCCAAAAATAATAATTTACGCCCCCGCGCCGACTTCGAACGTGAGCCCGCACAATGATTAAGTTGTTCCAAGTAATTTTCGTTTACCCCCGTCTTTCCCTTCCGCTGTTTCGAGCCATCATCAATTTTTACGATTAACTACAATTCTTATTCCGTCGAGCGCTCGACGTATTTCTTACAGTTTTATGTATTAATTAAAAAATGAATTGCGTTTCTCATAAAAGGAACGATCGTCCGCGAATATTTCGGCGATCTCTCTTCATTCTATTTCGCCGGAACGATATTCCCGTAAAAATCAATTGGGAAAAAACCGTGGCGCAATCAACAGACCGTTTAAACGGCACCGTCAAATCTGGAAATGGGTTTACGTAACGACGTCGGCAATGAATACGCGATACGCGATCTTTGGCCGGGCAGCAGTAGCAGCCAGTAGATATGTAAGACCGATCAATATTCAATTATCGGAGTTCGCCGCGTAAGCCGCGGGGATCGTTCGTTGCACGGGGCTGTGTTATTTCACGCAACTATGTTATTCCTGCGGCATACACGTACTTATATACACGCCCACGTAACGTCGGTAATTTCGATGACGACGGAGTCCTTTAGTTACCCGGCGTCTGTCAAACGGACCGCGTTTCCTCTTCCCAAATGTAATAACTTTCACGGTGGAACATCCTTTGACAGATTAGACTCGACGATCTGCGAGGTAACACGGTTCACCGAATCGTTTCGTTTTAACCCACGCCTCGTAAAAAATTCAACGTTCCATACGAACCACGTGAATTTTTGACAAAAACGTGTAACGTACTGTTGATATTTTGAATGCGCGTAGAATCGAAATGTAAATGTTCGGAATCTGGATTCACTTTTGTGTTTCGCTGTACCTGAAGGAGATACAGAGTATTACAGAGTAGACGGTCTGACCAGTCTCGAATCTACTTTAACTTTTTAACGAGCATTTGAAGAAGGAACGTGGGTGGAACGGCGGAGCATAGACGACAGAAACGGACAATGGCTGTTTGTCGGTCTCCGGCTCTTTCCACTTTGTTTTTTGTTATTTTTTTTATTCAGTCACCACCGTTGCGAAGCGGTGGCTGCGCTGACCGATTTATGAATTTTCATTTTCGACGTCCCGTCGCCGTCTCCCCCGCGCGGCGGTCGATCGCGGAATCAACGGCCGGAATGAGAAAACCGCGGCGAATGAAAGTTTTAACGAATGGGTTTGGCGTACCGTCACGCGTTTCCCGTTTTATTTACCCGACTTCTATTTTTTCCTGCTACGGTTTTTCTTTCCCGTTACAATCGCGCGAACACGTCCGACTATGTCCGTACAGTTATTTTATAATATATCTCGGCGACTTTTTATCGGTTCCTCGTGAAACGATAATTAACGGAGTACCTTGTCCGTTTGTCATTTGGCTCCGTGAATCGAATGCCATCGCCTGACGGCAATAACCACCAAGTCTTGTTCAAGGTCTCAATTTCCTTCGTTTTACGAGAATTCCGATCCATACTACTGCTTCGCTGACGATAGGCGAAGAGCCATTACTGCTCGAGCGTGGGAGGGCGAGGGAAGAATTTTCGCTTGACAAACGCGAGAACCTCGGGCCGGGGGACAAGACTCGGTAAACTGAGGGTTCCAAGCCCGGGAATACCGTGAGTCAACAGTCATTCCAATATATATATATACATATATATATATATATACAATTCGACCTGGTGAACTCGCACCAACGTTAGGATCACGGTAAATAAACTCTGGTAAATAAAGCTGGACCTGGTCGCTAGGCTTCCAGAGGAGAAGTGCACTCCTTCCCTTGTTGCAGTGCGCCAGTCTACTCCACCCTCCCGTTCCCACCCTTGCCAGTCGTTAGATTTTATGGGGATTCCGTTAATGGCATGGGTGGCGAGGGAACTTCCTCCTCCCGGCCGCTCAGGTACCTCTCTTACCTACTTCTTGGTGTTCTACGACCGCCGATGCTTCCCAGATATCTCTTCACCCCGTTCAGACCCTGAAATTTTGAGCTCGTTCTTCTTTGAATGAAACTTCAGCTTCCGATCTTCGTTCTCGATGCCTCTGCCAAATCTAAACAGGGTGCTGTTTTTTTTAGTGATAATTTTCTATTGAAGGAACGCCAGGAAATATTCTATAGATTTTATCGGCGGATGTGTTTTTTATTTCAAAAATTGCGTTTCGAAATTCGCAAGCAAGGTATTGTTGTCCATAAACTGATTATGGCCTTCCAGGAGAAACCTGGATTTTACGAGCAACCGACGGGTTCGTCGAAAGCTCCGGGCTGATTGAAATTCGCGGAAAGTCGAGGGTCCTGCAACGTGTCTCCCTCGCGAATCGGACATTTGTTGCAGCCTTACAATTGGCCTCCTCTACTCTCTCCAGCAGTTCCGCAGGAACGCCTGAAAATAAAACCTGGAATCTGCGATGAATCGCTTCGGTTTTCGATGTGAATTTATGAAACAGGAGAGATATTGATTTGTAGAATTGATGATTAAGTTTTTTTTTGATCACTCGAACGAATGTCTTGACGTTAAAAGTTCCTCGTGCTTATCGAAACATAATTCGGACCCTCGGTGTGACTGGCAGCTGGCAAATTTTCCCGCGCTCCGTCATTGTCCGTGACAGGTTCTCAGGATTCATCAGCGACTAAACGAAAACGCGTGTACTGGACGCGTAACTCGATAATGCGGTGCGACACACGCCCACGCGAAGAATTCGCAAAAAGGCGAACCGAACGCGATAAGGAGCGACCTTTTGTCGTTCGAGTTCAAGGGTTCCCAAGGACCTCGCTCGACGCTTACGAGGAGTTAATTCGATTCGAGGTCACAATGGCCAATCAGAGAGGCGCGGCTCGTCGGACCCGTTCAGAATTATCCTTGCCGATCCTTTGACACGCCGACGTAAATGAAATTCGCGCCAGTCATCAAACGAAACTTTCAGTGAAACACTTTTATTCCATTAGCATTCGATTTCGAATATTCCTTATGTCGCCCGAAGCCTCTGTACGCGAGTATGCATAATGTAATATACGCGAGATCGTGCCAAAGTCTCGGAAGTTCTCATGACCCGGTATACGTTTTTAGATCGCAGACATTTCCATGACAATGCAACTATCACGCTTTTTCCATCTTTGTGTTTTCAATCGCGGCCGAGTTCGATTTTGCGAGAGTATTGTTCGCTCCCTGGGCTCGATTTACTTTTATCGACAGGGGATTATGTTCGATGCAGAGTTAACAAGGAAATCTGATGCTTCTTCAAGATTCCTCGATCCTCCAAAGTATTTTTATTCCTTCAACGCTCGTTCCGTTCTTCAATCAAGGCTTTGAAATTCTTTCTCTCAGTTTTATGCATGATTTTTATTACCTAATTCAATTCAGCTTGCTATAGGATAAAAGAGATCCCAGCGCTCACAAACAATTAAACTGCGTATGAAATTAAGATTGGATTCTTCGAAATGAAGGAAGTGCAACGCAGTCGCACAGCTCTAACGGCGTACTTAAAATATTTCAATGAAAGGAACGTCAACTGCGGCATTCATCATGCGCGATGTTTAATAGACACGTAGAAACGAACGGCGACGCGGTATTAAAAAACGCAGGGGGAGACAGAAGGTGGCTATAAAAGACGCGTTATAAATATTTTCCACGGTTGTAAGTCTTGTTGTAAATCCGCGCGAGGAACGTTAGAAAGTGTACACTTCGAGTGCACCGGCTAGACGTCATTGTTGAGGAATAGCAGCGGTTTGAAAAGTTCCGAGGGCAGTCGCAGGGGATACCGGCTCGTCGACATTAGCGAGATCCTCATAAAATCTACCGTGAAGGAACTCAAGCGGAATGTACTCTTCGATGGCGAGCATCCATAAAAGAGAACATTCCTCGCTTCCTTCAGCATTCTCGAAATTAATAACAAGAATCATTATAGTTCTAGTCACGGAGCTTAGTGAGGTACTGCGATTCTATAATAAATATTACAAAATAAATGAAATACCGTTCTGGAATATGATCGAGGGCGATATTTCATCGTTAAAAAGCGCAGCGACAGGTTCGATTTCCATTTAATCCGAAGCCAGGCCGAAGTGGTAGATAGGAGGAAGTCGGTAAAACGGAAGCGTGGCGTCCCAAAGCAATGCGGGCACACACAATGCGGCATTGTTGGTCAATGGAGCTAATCTCTCGGATCCGGCTGATTCGGAATGGAATTTCTCTTCGCGGAGGAACGAGCTTCGGGGGGGAGAGAGGAAGGCAGGGTAAACGTTGGACAGAGGCGAAGGTTGGCCTTTGCCCGGCATAATGCCAGCCGGCCGTAATCCCGCGGCAACGATCGACTGACGGTCCCCTTCTGGGAACCCCATAAACCCCTCTTTTCAAGGGGTCTCGATGAGGCTTACGCGCGGTATCGACCATACGCCGAATGCCATCACGGTGTTTGTTCGTTTCTCGATTTTGGTAACAGAGTCGCAGGATTGATAGACAAAGGATCCGGGACAAACAGGTTTGACTCCGTGCGAGACCTCTACCGCGTGACGGTGGTTGATGTTCGCTTTGGCACGCTCGACGGCATTACCGTTGCTGTATCGCGATAACGACGTTAGAGGCAGAGATAAAGATGACTGCCGAGTACGGGTGATCGTTAATAATTGTCTTGAGCCGGCTCTCTCGCCACTGGCTTTTAGCGTTGAGTGCTTTGCTGACGGTTCGAAATCTCAACAGGAATCGTCTAGATAGATGTACACAGTATTCTTTTTATCGTGAATTAAAAGCATCGGTTCGTTCGTTAAAGTCTAGACAACTTCTTTTAAGTACATGATAAACCTGTGCAGTCGTCATTAACGATGGTTCATAAGACGTTTGCGTCAGGATCAATGAAATTTAGTAATGACGAACGTGTTATCCCAATCGGAATTTCCGTTCGTGCGAAACATACGAAAACGAACATGTTAATTCGGGTAGAATCGATCATACGGGTCGGCGGGGTCATCTTGATACCGGAGCTGGCCAGATTAATGACTTCGGCCACGGCCCGGTTGCTTGTACGAGACTCGTGTTTTCACCGTTGGAGAGATATCGATCAATTACGGGCGCGCTTCAACCCCGGGTATCATTCCGCTAATTATCTCGTACGTTCGTTAACTAATTACAACTCTGGCGCCGGGTTAATATTAACGGGGCGACGCGACGCGATGCTTGATTCCCTCCGATGAACCACGCGAACGACTCTACCGGGCCACTTTTACCGGTTAACTCCCAGCCCGTCTAATTACGGCCTGACGCGATCCCGTGATTTAGTTAACGTCATTCCGGTTAAAAACTACTCGAGGGCGTTCTCTACTCGAGACGTCCCGCGATGTTTGATGCCCCGGCCAATCTCGTCTTTCGGGGCTGGGCCCGAGAAACGATGAAAACCCTGATCGATGTTCGCCAGCTTCTTGCACGATTTTTTAATTAGTATACACTGTGCGATTTTGTTAAGCATCGGGTGTCACGCGAGAGATTCTCGTCACGCGATGAATCGACGATTCAGATACCTAATAGGATTCTACGTCATAGAATACGTGAATGAATTTCTGTATAAACAGACATGAAGCTACAAGTACACAAATTCAAAAGATTATTTGCATTGCAAGATGAATGCAACGATATTCACTTTCGCCATCGGGATTTTTATAATAACCGAACTGTACGATAAATTAAACAGAAAACCTCGCGAGTCATCGTGTTAAATCTGTTAAAACCAACACACGGGAGCAAGAAGGTCCGTCGAGCATAAAATCGAGAAACCGGCTACCGGCTTCAGGAGTGAGTATATCTCTCCTCGGTCGACCAAGTTCAATCGCATTACCTCCTGGAGGTAGCGAGTGCGGTAGGCATTTAATTTTCCTGCTCGCCAGCGTAAGACCGGATGAAAGAAAGTTGCAAGGACGCCCGGACCGACGCCGCGGCTCGGCCAAGGAAATTCCAGGCCTTGCTCGGTACGCGCTTCCATCAAAGAGACTCGCCTCGCCCACGATTCTCGCCGCGGGTTCGCGTCCCGCTCCAATCAGAGCCAGGAAATAGCTATTCGAGATAAATAAACGTACGCTTTAATGCTTTCTCATTATTTAAATACATTCAATGTTATACGAAATTGCATTTCTTTATTTGACACGAAATATTATAACGAACGAAACGTGTTTTGATTGAATCAAATAAAAACAACAGAATTTGTTTCATGAAATAACGTGATATCTCGAAACTCTCGAGAAAGATTTCAGATGCTCGATTTGTTTGAAGTTTGATTGTGTTTTGAAGTTCGAAGTCTCGAGGATTTGGTTCGAAGCGCGTCGGGTCGAAAAGTCGATGGGATACGATCGGGATCGCGTCGGAAACGAAACGAGACGTACTATGTATAAAGTAACGAACGGCGGGCATCGAGAGTCGTAACTCTGTGCGAACGGCCACTCCCACGTCTCATCCCTTCGCGAACTCGCGTGTACGCGCGGAATACTCGCTCTGTAATCTCTGCCTACCTACTGCCTCCTTTCTATCTCAGCTCTGATACACCGGCGTAGACTCGCGTCGAAACGTTGTAACTTTGTTCCTAACGGGTCAGGAATACTCTCGTAGGGACTCACTTGGGAGATACTCAATTTATTGTGATTGGAATTGTTAATCAGTCGAAGTGGAAGCTGATTAGAATGCAATATTTAAAAATATTTACTTGAGAGATCTACAAGCTACAATTTTCTATGTCTTAAATGTTTATTGAATGAAAGATTTTTTTTAATACATATTTGAGATATTATGAAATATTTGTTTCTTATGTCTGATAAAATTAATGGATGAATCAAGGAAATATGAAAGGTCGGTGACGCCACTGCGGCTACATAGACAGAAGGATATTTCTATTACGTCTTCCTGCTTCACAGCTTCCTAATCCCCTGCCGCAGTTTCTGGCTTCGTATCGACGATCTGCGGCAGACAATAGAGAATGAATTAGTGGCTGGATGCAACAATAACAGCGGCGGACATTTATTTCAACCTAGACAGTTGTATTTCTTCCCTTTCGGCGTTATAATTCCAGATAGAATCTCAAGAAATGCATTAAAACGAACCATTAATCAAAAAATGAAGGACTCTGTATCACGATTCATCAAGTCTGAATTATTAATTCCTCCAAAACAATGCAATATAAATAATTCTATTTCTGCACGATTAATTTTCTCGAATAAAACTTCGTATCGCCGTTTCTATTCAAACGCTGAATCTGAATAATACGTAAAAATTATAAGCAATTAGAAGCTGTCGGATGCCATGTAACCAGTCGAGAAGTAATCTCGTAATATCATAAAGCTTGTCGTTCCTAACGAATAACACCGTCGAATGGGTTTTCGAAATACTAGCCGGTCTCGAGCTCAAGCAATTACGACGCCGGTTACCTCGATTACCCGAGGGTTGCTTTGAAAAAAGTGGAAAGCAATTTGTAATTTTCCATCGCGTTACAACCCTCGGCTATCTAAAGGCGGGCGCGAGAGTCGCGTGCCAGCGCGAAATACCGAGTCTACCTTCGCAATTTCCATTTCCAAGTGTGCACACCCCCGCTCGTAATTCTTGGAATGCATTCTGCAACGAAGTATCCTAAGTCCGTCTCTAAAAATTTCTCACGTCACATTTCAATGTTTCATTTAATAATCGCGGAAGGAATTCACGTTCTCAATTTTACGTCCACTTTAGAACAGAATTTTTGGCATCTGATGTTGCTCGAAACTGTTCCGAGACTTATGATAGTGAATGCCTGCGCACAAAAGTCTGTTTTTACATAGGGAATTATCCTCCCACTCGTGGCTGTTTGTTCTCGCTAACAGCGTTTAGTTTCGCAGCGGGGGGGGAGGGAGGAACTGTTGTCTCGCGACAACTTCTAGAAAGATGGTTCGCGCCCACCGAACATTTGTTGTCCGTTTGTATTCCCAGTCGAGTTTCGCGAATGAATTATGGATTCACGGTTCACGAATGCGTAACGGTTAATTCGCTACTTTGTTGAGTTTACGTGTTTGTCAAACAGTAAAATTTTCAACTAAGTTTACCGAGTAACCTGCGCTCTACGGATTATAATTGAAATCAATGATTCATGTATCAAACCTGAATGCGACAGAAATATACGTAGTATTTGTTTTAATAAATGCAAAAATAAGTTCATTATCATTTTGTGACCAAGGGGGGGCAAAGAATCTCGTAATCTCTTCTGCGAGTAACGAGGAAATCCTTTGAGGAAGATGGCGATTCGGGAAAAATGTTTTGACCCGGCCCGGGGTTACCACTTTACTTTCAATTAAGCTGCCGTAAAACTTCTACTTTCCCGGATCGCTGGAGCAAGTAATAAAGATTCGATAAGCGCCGTCCGGCGTTAATCTGCTTATCGGTAATCGATTCCCTTCTCCTTGCATTTTCTGTAAAGTATATCTATACGCCAGTTGTCCCCAGAAAATCGACGAATCGATTTGCAGAAAGAACCATCAATAAACAAATGACAACCTGAGTAATTTGAACCTTATCAATAATCCGTAACTGTGTAAGTAATCAAACGCGAGCTGGATGAATGCGGTCATTAAAAAGTAAGTTGGACGAGTCAATTTATGAAGCAGACGGTCCATACGCGAGGTTATCTTTGATATAATCCGACAGCCGAGAGATCGAGCAGGTCCGAGCTCGGGCATCCGGTCCGGAATTAGGTTTAATGTAATATTTTTATGTGTTCCGCGGAGTCGTTCTCCCCCGGCCCGGGCCGGCCCAGACCGACCGGACCAAAACGGGGATCGTTCGTCAGTCGCTGGACAGGTTTTCGGGGCTGTTGCAATTTGTATCAATTCAACTACAGTTAAGCCTTCGACTAACGAGCGACTGTCCGACATGAAAAATTATCAGTGATCAATAAAAAAAAAGCCCGTGGATATTACAAACTTGTACTGTATACATTTGCCGAGGATATATCTTGCGAACGCTGGATCCTCGCGCTGCCGGTGATATATCGCGCTCGATAATTGTTACACCTGACAATATTAATTCCCTTTCACAAAAACCTTTGGCATCGTTTATGACAATCGCTCTTCGACCGTTTTTCAAATCCGGATTAGATCGCGACAGCAATAAGCATTTTCTATGGCAGATTAGAAACTCTCAAACGTTTAACACGATTAATTGCTATTCTATTTTATAGTATTAAAAATAGTGAATAGTCATGATTGACGATCTATTGTATTGTCTGCAATGAACTACGATAAACAGCTTTTCGCCAATAACACACAAAGCAATTAGTTCGTGACGAGGACAGGAAAATTCACTCATAACCGGGACAATCCACGTGACGGTTCGGTTTAATTACGGCGTCGAGTGATCGCGATATTCATTCGCCACGGTGATTGCCTATTTTCAAGGATGGCTAGTTATGTAATTGAATATATGATGCCAAAGTCGGCAATGCATTATTTCATCCAGCTGATTATTATCATTATATATGGCTTTCATTTTAATTGTCCTCCAGTTCGTTCAAACAACGTCTATCGTTTACTTTTGCAACAGATCATAATGAAATATATGCATCGAAGCAATGAACATCATCGGGAATTAAAAATAACAAATACGTTGCTTTATTAAGCTCTGTTAAACGTGAATTTCCATTAATAAAATCAATGCATAAATTAATTATTATAGTTGCGCTGCTATAGAATATTAATTAACAGATTGTCACACTGATTAGCTGTTCAGCAATCTCGATTCTGCTTCTTTCACATTTCCATAAAGCTTTTAATCCGCTCTTTCATCAAAGAGCTGCTATGGATTTTATTTCTATTGAATTATCGTTTAACAGAAATCCCAGTCTCTCGGCGGCGCACGGCTCGGTTGAATTACAAAACTTACTGATCATCCGAAGTTCGATTCCGCGTATTACGTGCAACGCGAAACGCGTTTGCAGGTTGTAATTAGTTTTTTCGACAGCCGCGATGAATTAACGTTAATTAAACCGCTCGAAGTTTCCGATCGGGAAAACTTTTTTATTGAAAACCCCGCCTGGGGGTTTTTCCCGTCTTCCTGCGATACCGGTTCGCTTTATTGGATCGGGAAATGATTTTTTGTTTCTTCCAACTCTTGTACTAAAAAATATTTCTCTAAAAGACCGGACTGGAAACGACAATATCGTCGATATTCCAATATGTTCCCCCTCCTTTTCGTCCAATTTATTCTCTCCGTATTTATTACCAGCCTATTTAAATTTATTCCGATGTTACGAGGCAAGAAATTTATGTAATAAAGAGGTTCTCTACGGAAATCTTAAAATAACATCAATTTCAGTTGATGCAAGAAATTTAATTCTCGTGGTGAAACGTTTCCGGCTGAATTATGAACGATTTAAAGTTGTCGTTTCGTCGTTAGAGATTCATGAAGCAAGTCAAGCGGACTGCCAGATTCGCGCCGTTTGTTAACTGGATTAAGTATAAAATTATTAGTCATTACGTTCATTATCAATCGTCACCCGCGGAGGTCCGCGCAGTCACGAGACTGCCAGTCACGCCAATGCATCAAAACCATGAACAGTAAATTAAATCAAACCTCCACGGATTCAGCCTTTGCCTCGATCGCAGACACTTACCAATTTATAGAGTCTAAACGAATAATGCATTAATAATTGGATCAGAATTATTATATTATAAATTGGACACCTGTTAGGAACGTTTAATTGTGAAACATATAATTCGTTTTACTGCACGATTCCGTTATCGTTTCAACCGAATTCTTAAAAACTGCTATTCGCGTGAGAGGACAGCCACCGCCGCATGAAAATAAAAAGAAACAACTCGAGTAAAATGCTTTTAATTCCTCTTAACTGGAGCTCTGAAATAAATTGTACGGTCGCGGGCACCGCGGAAGTTGCGGAGGTATTTTCGTTTGCGCAAGGAAACCGCAATAATGCCGCGGCATCGGAAAATACGGGTGGCGACGGCTTTTTGTTCGCAGACGTTCTGAACCGAGGGGGGGGGGGGGGGAATAAGGGCAGGGCTGGATATAAAGTCGACTCGGCGAGAAAGTTGTGTGTAAGTAAACGCGGCCACCAGATAGGTGGGTAGCTACTACATAGTTTCTTGCGTCGCCGGTTTAACGACGCAGTCTTGATTTTCATTCCGTTTTTCCGCACGCGCGCGCCTTTATTCCAGTTGCACCCTGTCTCCCGGATTATACCAGCCTGAACTGTCGAAGCTTCTTGCCAACAAGTATCTCCTCTGCTAGCATTAAGTCGCTGCATGTGAAATCTCGTTTTACCAAGTCTAATAGTCTCATGTTTTTCTCAATTTAATGCATGAGGTTTCTTCATCGCTTCCTTGTATCATTATTTAATACAGAACAGGCTTAAACAAAATCGAAATCTTTGAACAGTACAAACATTCCCTCGCTTAATAGCAGAATGAATTTTTAATATATTAAAATGACTGAAGTCTGACTTACAAAGAAATTCCAGATCACAAAACGTTAGAGTGGACAAAGGATGGACGAGGAATTTTTCAATGGTGTACGCGTGCTAAATCATCGCGCGTGGTATTATCAAAAACGATCGGACGTATTATTGTATCGCGACGTGGTTGTATCGTGACCCGATCGACAGATACAGGGGAGAGACCCGTGTTATTAGGCCGGACAAAAGGAGCCATTGTGAAGAGGGAACGGTTGGAAGGATAACGTCCCTAGCTGAAGGAAAAAAGCTGCCCTTTCGTTGAATCTCGCCGCTCGTTCAGACGTGAAATCAAATACATTTGTATGAAATTCGGCCAATTAAACAGACTTCCTGCTTTATTACAAACGATTAATTTCGCTCGCTTGATA
The DNA here is from genome assembly GCF_001652005.2 of Ceratina calcarata. Classification (NCBI taxonomy): domain Eukaryota; kingdom Metazoa; phylum Arthropoda; class Insecta; order Hymenoptera; family Apidae; genus Ceratina; species Ceratina calcarata. The sequence continues at coordinate 415,389 of NW_017153345.1, forward strand.
TCTAGCTGTGAATAGCATGTTCAAAAATGTGATTTATTATGATTTGATTGCTGAACCTGATAATTTCTGTTTTCCAATTATTCAATCAGTAGTAAAATCATGAATCATTTTGATTAGAAAATATTTTATTAAATAATATTATTATATCACTTAATATTTAAGAATCGAGCATCTGATAGAATGATTGCACGGTCTTAATTTAATTGATCAGGTTTTGAGGAGGACTGCGCGAACCAGATGTATTAATAACGAGGCGTATTGCGGATCGTTAAGATGAAAGGTCGAAGGCGTACGCGAGAACCAGCTCCTTAGGGTCGTTCAACGCGTTTACCCCCGGCGTCCACTTTACGAAAGACGAACGGAGCCACTCTCCGCCCATTACTTACTCAAGTAGACTGCACTACACCGTGAAATCCTCTTTCTTTTCGCCTACCATCCTCCTCCAACGACGTCGCTGAACTGCTATTTACGCGCGACCGAGGACCGGCGATCTTTCTCTCGTCGAATTTAACGGCCACCTCCTGCTACTAAAATTTCGTTCCTTTAATCCATTCAGGAATCCTCCTTAAACGACTTCGACATAGCTGATAAACCAGTGATTCGATATAAAACTTGATTAATACAAATTTCATATAATTTTATAAAATATTTTTATTCCATGAAAGCTGTTAACAAAATCGAATTTTTTATGTACGACTGGTTTTCATATAACACGGCGTAACGTGGCAAGAAAAAATTACCGTTTAATTGGATCGTATCGATCAAATATAAAAGCAGGTTGTTTTATTACGCGCGTTGGTATCGCCGGGTACTTAGCGGCTGGAGTAACTCACGGACGCGTATATCGTAACTCTGACCGGGCAGCAAGTAGCCGTAGCGGAGAGGAGCGTGAGTCGAAGCCGCGAGGAATAAACGTAGCTCAAACTGATTTACGCAGCTAATTCGAGAGGCACGCGGATGGTAATCGATGCTGATAATTTCAGATTACACTCCGAAGCTTCGCTTGTTTACTCGCAACGAGAGGAGGAAGTGTACCGTTGCCGGAAGATTCTAATACCCCCGGGTACCTTAAAACGTTATACAGTATTGTCAATAAACATTCTTATTAGAGTTTAATCGGTAGATTTATATGCTTGTTGCGGTAGAAATATCTTTGAGTAAAATTTGTTGATGAATCAAGACGAATTTTATTCTATCAAGAATGATAAGAATTAAGAAATGATGTAAGCCTGATGCGGTCCGAGTTGTTCATTAAAACCAGGAGAAATTATATGGCTTGCGCATGGTTATTATCATTACTTTTCTAGATGGGGAGAAACAGTTTGCCTCCGCCTTTTCCATGTTATAACAGTTTTTGTTAATTTTCATAATTCCTCTGGTTTTAAATGAAGATTGATCATCCGCAATTATAAACACATGCTCGCCATAATTTAAGTGATATTAGAGATAATCTCGAGATCCAAGTTCATATAAACGAAAAATGATTAACCTTGCAATTGTAGACTTCCCTTTGTAATGCTATTTATCCTAATTAAGTCCATTTTCAACCTCGAACGAAGTGTCCGATATTAACGAAAATGTTCTCTTTGTCAAGCTTGAAAACCCGAAGAACAGTGCGCAATTATAAAATTATTCGTTATAATTATGCCACGTTTGTGTCGCTACTCCGCTGCTCGGAGCGCGTAGAAGCGTCAGGATTCATCGTCCACCGCGAGAGAGTTTCGTACACTGCCTGCCTGGTATAATAACTGGAGTTGTGTTTCGGTAGGAGGAATTGTCGAGTTTATAAATTACAACGGTATAAAGTTGTCGGAAGTTGTTCGGTACTTATGAAACTTGTTGAACGAGAACCCGGGATAAGACTGATCACCGCTGGCTTGGATTTTTCGCACGGAACTTCCGCGGCCGAGTTTCCCGCGGGAGCATCGCCGGGGAAACTCGTCCGCAATTAGTAATTACTCCTTTAAACTACCGTGTCATTTATTCATCGGAATTATTCCTGTTTCTTCTTCGCTCGCTTCCAAAATCAGATTACCTCTGTACCCGATTACAAATTGCGACGTGAACGCCAGTATGTAGTAAATAATGTTACAATTGTGAGGATATAATAATATGAATAATAGAATTATAATATAATATTATAATGACATATCGTGGAAATTAAGATATATAAATTTGATCTAAGTTTTATTTTTTTACATACAAGAATTTATTTGTTCTTCCTTTAAATAACAAGAAATTCAAAGTAGAACTGTAAATACCTCGTTCATAATATATAATATAACAACCTTCTAAAATATGAATTTCCTGCATCTACGATCGTTTAACTGGATTATTGATCTCCGGTTAATCCACATCCAGCCTAGAATTCGAGGTGTACTTCTGCGAGCAGTGTATGCAGCGTAGGTCCGATCAATCTTGCCGCGGCTATCGCGGTGCTGAAACAATGCGCCGCATTCCGCATAAACTCGCACACGCACGCACGGCCTTGTTCGTAGCGAGCTGGTAGCCACTCGTAACTCCTTCGAGGCGGCGCATATAGATTCGCGAAGGGCCTCCAGGTGAGATAGGGGCCCGAGAAGCGGGCGTATCGTTCGATATATCGTGGGAAGTGCCTCGGCTACCACAGAACCCTGGTGCGTGTCACGCTGCTGACGCGAAGCGTGATGAGACGTTAACCCTAGCACTTTAACGCCCTGCCCTGCTGACACCTGGACGCGTTCAATGACTGGGAAACCTTCCCTCGGATGTTTACCGAATCAATCGACGGTATACCTGTCGTCTCGGTTTGCTGGTATGTTCACGCCAGATGGGCTGATCGTGTGACACGGTGCCTCTGTTCGCTGTTACCTTTGCTGAGACGTGTTCCAAGGTGTGACAAGGGCCACGCGTTAATCGTTCTGTTGATTAAATTCATTAAACGTCGAAATTCAACGACAAATACGTGATAATTCGTAGTACAATAATTTTATCACATCGAGAAATGACAGAATTAACATAGTTCTCAGCCGATGTAATCATTTTTTATTTTCGTGCATATTATTTTTGTATATGAAATTCATGGAAGCATAAATCGTTTCGGTGAAACGCGCGAGGAAGACGTTCGTGTCTTCCACTATCACGTTCCCTATAGAAAATGGTAGAATTCGCAGCGACTGCACGGAGGTCGACGCGACGGATCTATATTTCTCTTCGGGATCACTTGGCGCCATCATTCATGCGAGGTATTCTGTACGGTGTCAGCGACGCAACGCGTCGAGATAAACTCGCCTATCACTCTCTCGTCGCCGTCGCCCGAGCTACCAACTCGTTTACCGCGTTGCGAAGGGAACCCGAGGAATTCGCGCTTTTGCGCGTGGCAAAATAAATCAGTGCCGGGGCACACAACGCCCGGTTGTGCAAGTTCTGTTACTGAAATTTCGTTTCGAGTGCGCTCGGGTTTGGAAAAACTGCGAGAAGAATGCCTCTCGCCCCCGGCTTTTTTATTTATCACGTCGCTGTAACTTCAAACTTGCTGCCCAGCGAATTTAGTTTTTTTCTATCGAGATTTATAATTTCTGCTTTTGTTAAATAAAGATATTTATTATACGAAGGCATGTTTGCAATTTTTATATTGAACACAATACGTTTTGATGAATAAATTCTATGCTATTTAGCAAATGCAATGCTCGTTCTAAACCGTCAATTATTCTACTGAATTTTACCGACTCATCAACCCTAAACGAAAACGAAGGGAAAGACAAAATGCAACAAGGCAAGGTTTCAAGCCGTCGTTTAGGGGGCGGAAATTCAGGACGGCGGGAGAGGGTTGAAAGGGACCGGGGGTGATCAATCACCACCCGAGCCAGGCCCGGTCGCGTTGCCTCGTGAAAGCTCCTGACGAAAAATGACGCGCCCGCGGGGCTTATTTACGCGGCGTACGTACACGCCCGTCCACTCCTCCGATTACAATGTCCGCGGGAACACGGCGGAGGGGGCTCCTGTTTCCACGAGGACGGATTTACGGTCAACAACGGCAACGACAACGGGGAAACCTGCCGCGGTACCGTACAGTCGATCTAAAAATTTATGCAATATGGAAATAAAAGCTGACACAGAAGTTCGTAATAAAAGCGTGCTTCGTATTTTTTACAAACAGAATGAAAGAATTTTTAAACGTCAGTCCATATCGTAATTTACATTACAAAAATATTGTACGCTTTTATAAAACAAAATGCTGGACTTTTTCGATCCACTGTACCCGGCGTCGTGGATCAGCGGAGGGTGCATCGGTCACGAGGCGAGGCGATACCATCGACCATTATCGCGCGTATCATTCATTATCACGGAATATCGTTAGGCTTCTTTACCGTCAACGGAGCCGGTTTACGCGGCCGATCCGCTCGTAAAACGTTCCGCGACACGCGTTACAACGGGATGAAAAAAAGATACTGAGTAGGGAACGTGTGAGAAGAGTCTCCTGTTAAACCTACCAACGTTTAAGTCCAATATTTGCACACTGAAACGAGAAACATTTTTAAAATCGAGTAATTAAGCAATAGATTTATATCAGCGACGTGCATTAGACGATTTGATGAGGCAACCGTTACATGCAACGTGTTTCGATGCATATAGTTCCTTTGGCAATCAGATCGAACGCGAGCAGGACTTGATTCATAGGCGATTGAATAAACAGTGACGTACAGGTGTCTCCGGCAAACGGACAAGCGGCCCATAACGAGTAAGCGTCTGTCGACGGAACGTGTCTAATCTGTGTCTCAACCTCAACTCGCGTGGACGAACCGAAATGATCAACGATCAAACGGTGCAGTAATCAGGATCGATACTATCGGCTGCATCTCGATGCAATCAGCACCTCCTATTTACCTGTCGATAGAACCTGACGAATCGTAGGACGCGTCGGAGATTGCGAGGATAAACGAGAAAGACGGTCAAAGATCCTCGGAGTGTTTCAGGATTTAACAGAGGAATAGTAGCAGAAACAATTTACTGTCATTTAATCGGAGGAAATTAAGCCTGTTTTTAAAAAAATTATTCTTATCAAATCTACCAACAGTGTGGAATTACAAACGTTATCTTACACCCTCGATAAATTAGCGGAAACAAAAGATACAGTCGAGAAATTTAGCTCGCGGAAATCATTAAGGACACGGTTTAAACCAGCGTTTAAAAAATGATACTCCCGCAGCGTACTGTTGCTCATCATCAAACGCAAATGAAAGCAGCCGAAAAAGCATGCGAGGTAAAAAGAGAGTAGAAGGAAGGAAACGCATATCGCGTCGGTCGTTCAGGAGTACAAAGACGAGCGGAAAGAGCGGGAGGTGAAAAGAGGGCGTGAACGGGGTAAGGAAGAAGGAGAGGCGGATCGTTAGCCGTTAACCATCACCCGGGGCGAGCTCGTCGTCGTAACGGGGCTCATCGTGGCCCGTCCATTACTTACGTCGCGTAACATTATAGCTTCCTCATTAAGGGAACGCGAGGGTGAACGTAAACGAAACTCGTCCCGGGGCCCGGCAAGGGAGGATCCACCGAGGAGCGAGAGGTCACCGGAACAATCGCTCATTTTTCTCGTCCTTCTGGCCGAACAATGGCTTCGCCACGTTCTTCCTCGCTCTTGTCCGCTCGGTTCAATTCGTTCCGGTTGTTCCTCCGTTTTATCAGCCGCTTGTTTGCACCCTCGACTCCCAGACTTGTTTACCTCGTGCCAAGTCGACTTCCACGGGACCGGAATTTAGTCAACGATACGGATTCATTGAGAAAAGACGGAGCGACGGAATTCTCTAAAAAATATATTCGATGTCATCTGACCGATAGCGCGCGAGCCAAAATGAATCTAAATAAAAAAAGAGTGAATTCGATTTTGCGTCGGCGTATGACGGAGGCAAAGGTAAAATCGATTTGAAATCGACGGCTCGCCCCAAATCGCGTCGCGTCGGAGGGCCGCCTCGGAGGTAATTTATCCGAACGAAAACCGGAAGTCCCCAACGGCCGGCGAGGAGCGGAGGCAGCCCGAAATTGGTATGCAAAACGAGATAAATCACGCTTACGTCCGCCGCAGCTGCAGAGCTGCGAAAGCACACGAATTCGTTCGTTCATCACTCCCAATCCGAACGCCGCCGGCCTCCCTCTCCCGGCACCCACCCCTGGCCGGCCCCGGTTTTGTATCGCAATCTGAATGCGAAAAATCCGAATATCGTTACCGGTATAAACTCCGTTCCGCGGATTAAGAATTTCCAACGAGAAATTGTCAATCAGTCGAATTGTTCACATAGCGCCACGGTTTTATGCTACGTGCATAATTTTCTGATCCCCTTTTTCAATCGTCTAAGAGCTCTGATTGTTAATCATAAATCAAGTTGATTTTCTGTTTCTGCATACGATTATTAAATCGCATAAGTAACACTGCCATGCACAATGAATTTCGTGACTTGTTTCCTATCAAATTACTGTCAATGGTGGATTATCTTTGAAATAGGAGAGCCGACCCTTTGTAGTACGAGTGCACTTTCGCGAAACAACTGTCAACGCGAATGCTTTCCCGGGACACGATGCAATTTCAACGAAGATGCATCTTGCACGAGGGAATAAGGAAGCGTCGGAGGAATCGACGATGGGGAATTGTCGCGGAAAGAAATCAAGGGGCGCGATCGCTTTGTCCCCGGGAATATCCAGGCTATGAATTATTCCCACGGATATGGGTCTCGGAGATGAAAATTGTCACGGTCGAAAAACCGCGGTGAGACGCGTTTATTTATTAACTGTTTGAAACCGTGTAAAATGCAAATGCCCGTTGCACTATTCACACGCAGTTCTCCATGCGCGTGTGTAACCGAGGTGAAAACGCGTCAGCAGTTTTGCGTCTGCGTTGATAATAGAATTTTCATACAGGTCGAGCTTATAGTCATTACAGCGTGTTCTACAATCAAAAATGTATGTACATTGTATTCAAATGATCGTTGTTGAACTATTAATTATGTAAAGTTAAAATAGTCCAAGCATCCACAGTGAAAAAATGATACTGTACAATCACTATATCTGTTTTATAAGAAAATCGACGAGGCAATTAAGTTTCGTTGAAAGACAGGAGTTCCTCACTTAACGAATAAGGAAGAGTGAACGTGTAAAACATATTTCGCACGACGTAATCCGTTATTTTATTCGAAAGTTTATCGTCCGAGCATCCATAGCTTTAAAGACAAGTTACCAGCCGCTCTTAAACCAACAAAAACGTAACGACGTTCCCTAGTTCGCAACAGGAGGAAACACTGCCTTTTCTTGTAACAGGTATCCTCGCGATCCGAGCCGGTGAACCGGAGCCGGTGTATCGTTCGAACCGTTCAAATCGTTGCTAGAATATTTCCTGGCCAAGGGGAGCCGAGGAAATTTCAGCAATAAAGATTTACGTTTCCATACGGATTACCAGCGTTTACCGACGCGATAGGGTTTCAATAAACTCGGTTCGCCTTTAACGCGTTTCTTTACGAGCGAGAAAACTGACGCGTGAAATTCAACGATTCATTCACGCGCACCAGCCTTTTTACAGCCGTCTTCTCTCTCTCTCTCTCTCTGTTTTACGAGAATATTATTTCGCCGTGCTTAATAACGATGGGAAAGTGTTTCGCGTCTTCGAGGAATCCCGCGACCCACTACGTCAAACGAGTTTTCAATTTACCCCGCGCGCCTTAATTGTACTGTAATAATACTTTGTCGCGAGACCTGCTCTCTGTACCGCGTTATACCATGTAATAACTTCAGAAAGCTTCCAGTTAGTTAGTCTAGACCCGAGCATTCTCTGAATATAATTTCAGACGTTCCCAGAATACTTATCAAATCCGAAACTAAATTCTACGACAGCTAAAGACGGTCTCATGTATTAGAAATGAAGAGGAAAGTTCTAGTGACGAGTTGAATTTCTTTTATTCTTTTACACCCGCTACTGGATTTGCTGTTCGCTAGGAAGAAACGATAGGATCTCTGTTATTCTTTGTACGATCGAAAGTCGTCGGGCGATGACGATTCGTAGAAAGAAACGTCCATGACGGACGGAATCGTGCAGGGAAAACCGGTCGAGCTGGAACTTCTTCTCTGTGCGCGGCGGGGCATTCCATTTCGGTCGGAAAGCGAGGAACAGATCTGAACGTTGACCCTACCCGGAAGAGCGACGGCGACAAAGAACTTCTTTCACCGAGGTTAATCGATTGTTTTAATCCGAACAGAGCCACTGTACCCACGGCCTTTGTGTTAATCGAGCCGTGACTCGTCCAGGAAATTCACCATTGTTCGACTGCTCTTAATACATCTTTTGTTAATTTCTCGATTGCGATTTTTTTTTTCGTACCACGCGCGTGTCTTTTATCCTTATATGACTCGAATATAGTTCTCACTGTGTTTCGGGCCGACGAAGTTTAGCAATGAAAATGGGAAACGTGAAATATTTTTGTTTGCCGGATAGGAAAATAAATTGCGGACAGAACCGGGAACAAAGATCTGGGAAAGCTGGATTTGACTGTTAAAATGTTTGACTATGGGTTTCCAAGAATGAAATTTCTTTATTACAACTGTTTCCTCTGCTCTCGAAAGTTTTATGAGAATTTCAGTATATATCAGACCGGTGGGCACGGCAATAAAACTCATGCGAATCTCTTTAATTTCACGGTGCACGTACCGCCCGTTCTCCTAACCAATTTTTACATTAAAAAAGATCCCTCGCCAGATATTACACGTAAAGGTAGAACCGTGGACGTTCTACGTTAAATATTCATATCCTCGGAACGTAACTCGTTGGACTTGCAAAGGCTTAAAATTTTGATTCGTTGTATAAACCGTCGGCTACCGGGCCGAGAATTCTGAAGTTCATTACGAAGTTTCAACAGTTATGAGGCATCGAGATTTTCGATAACCCGGCTCGAAAACTCCGTTGTGAAATGCAATACGTTTGGTTATTATATTTCCGTTCAAGTAGTACGAATCCGATATGGAATTCATAAAACCTGATCCAACCAATAACTTCACCCAGATTTCATCCATGCGAACATTGCAAACTGATTTAGAAAGTAGAATTTCGAGAGTCTAATGGTGGATGATATGAACACAGTATAAAAAATAACAGCAGATTCACGTTGTCAAGAAGTGTGTTCTCACTCTTGCGCATGGAGTGGAGTTAGAAGGAAATTGNTTAAGGATGTATTGGCTATACAGTCAATCCCAAAAGTTTATATACCTTAGAAAAACGCATTTCCTATAATTAAAAAGAAATCAGACGTCGGAAGAATAATGCTAATAATAAATAGCTACGTGCTAAAAAGTATAGAAGGAAATATCCAATTAAGTATTGACGCTGACGAAAAAAGTTTTTTTTTTCAAAATTGCGAAAAATGCTTCAAAGAAAAGTTGTTTTCCTTCTAACTTCGATATTTAATGAGTTACATATGATTATATGGCATTTTATTGATGTTGACAAAATCCGACCATCCCAGCGTCGAAACGGCGAACTTTTGGAAAAAAATTTCGTTTTTCCTCAATAACTCCTAAACCCTTTGAGATACGGGAAAATTGCATAGGACCTTTCTTGTAGAGGACGACGAGATCTACAATTTCCATATAAAAATTCTTTGCTAGCATCAATATTTAACGAGTTATTGACGAAAAACGAAAAAACAGTTTTTTGCAAATTACTCGTGAACTATTGATGCTAGCGAAGAATTTTTGTATGGAAATTGTAGATCTCGTCATCCTCTACAAGATAGGTCTGATGCAATTTTTCCGTATCTCCGTCGGTTTGGGAGTTATTAGCAAAAAACGAAAATTTCGCAAAATCTCAAGGGGTACCCCTTGGAAAAATTTCGAAAAAATTGAAAATTTTTTTTATGACGGAATTTCGAAAGATGCTTCAAATAAAAGTTGTAGGTACTACTGCTACCTTCAAAAAAGGTCTTATACAATGTTTTTTTATTTTGCATACTTTAAGAGTACTCGATTAATTATTTCGTTCACTACTGCTCTCTTACTGCAATAAGGATTCTTGTGATTAAAAATTTACCAGATTAGAAAAATTGCAGTCATTACATGAAAAACTAAAAACCAATGTCGTACATGCTTGCGGAAATGAGATGCAGAAAAATGTAGCCTGAAACGCGGGCCAACCATTAATTTGGTAATAGCCCGATGTATCTCGAAGCAATCGGTTTTCAATGTTGCACCGGCAATTGGAGGAACATGGAAGAATCAGTCTGTTCGCGTACCTATCTCCCTGTGGCGAGCAAACAGGCCGTATTTATACCATCCATCCCTCGGCAGTCGACCCACCGCTGCACTTGGCGGACACCGGGGCGGTCGGCCGATGGCGTGCGAACCACGCGAAGATGGGATAATTTCCCGCTCGTGCCGACCCGGTCACGCGATCCACCGGACGCGATCCACCGCTTTCGGTGGGGACCGAGCCATTTGCATTTTGCATAAGCGACATCGTTCCAACTTCTCCTTACTGTCTCTTCCACAAAAGGACGTCGGCGATAAAAATCAGATTGACGAGGTTTCATCTAAAAAAATAACTACTTCAACAGACGCAGGTGTAAAATTGAATTATGAACACTCTGATAATTGAGCAATTGGTTGCGCATTGAAAAATACAAGAAGAATCTTGAAATTTTAAAATCGTTCTTAAATAAATGAACTCGTTATTCATAGATCCAAAATTAAAGAGAACTGTCTATGAATTTATTATAAACAGTGCTGATTGATAAAACCCATTCCTACATTTGATCAAATCAAATTTATTTATGAAGCTATAATAAAATCGCTAAATAATTTCACTTGATTCATCGTGTCTATATTTCCGTATCACAAAAGATCGATGAGGAACAGTCGTACCTTTTGTGGAAGAGACTGTATGTACGTGTAGGCGCTAGATTTAGCGGCGATCGCGATAGCGGGCATATCCTTGCTCGTTTATCGGTCGGATCTTTTCGTCGGGACGTTACGGTGCTCCGATAGCCGCCCTGTTACATTTTCGCAACCCTTCCGCGTTGTTTCGCTGCGTGTTCCATCTCAATGGCGTTCCAAGATGGAACGGATTGTAATTGAGGCGTTTCGTGGCTCGTGGAAGCTCGAATTCGTGGTGGTCCGCGTTTCAAGGTGTTGCCTTGATGCCGCGTGAACGTAATCAGTTAAGAACCGATTTGTAACACAGATTTTCACTGATATACTTAGATATCCTGGGGGTTCCTTGAATATCAGAATCTTTCTTATATTTTTCGTGCTTATGTAAGAATCATGAACAAATAGATATAATTTAGGCATTTCCCAAAATGATTTAATACGAGACCATAAAAATGAAACTTATTTTTTCTGGAATTTATATCCACGACTAATCATAATTTCATACTCGTCCCTTGAAGCAGAGAAAAGATTTTTCTAGATGCGCACAGTTCCGTGTTTAAGATTCCTTCAATTGGACGCTTAACGACACAGTAATATCTCTGTTTTCAGTCGGCGCTTAACGACTCCACTTAGCCCCTTGGGGTCTCACGTCAAGCCAAATCCCGAGCGAAATTACGGTTCATTCTTGCAAGAATGTATCGTAGAGGCGCTCGTCAGCCTTAAATTCGGCGCGTAACATCCGAAAGGTCCGATCGAGTTAACTTTCTCTTAACACGCGATCGATCTCGCAGCTGTTTCTACCATCGATTATCGAACGGGCCGCCACGGGGCGGAAGAACGCTTTCTTTCGTGCTCGCCGAAGATAAATAGAAAGAACGTGTGCTCGCGCGGCAGGAGTTCGCAAAAGAATGAATTAATCTCGTGCCCGCTATTTACAACATCTCTTACGCGCCCGCCTTGTTCAAATATGAAAGGCGCAGCCTCTTTTTGGAACGAGCCGATCAGGTTCGTTCGGTGATTCAATAATTATTTGAAATTAAAATGAGGATTAAAAGAACGGAACGTTTCAGAAAATTAATAGACAGTTATTTGTTGGTTTTTTTTTACTAATTAAATGACACGTGTTATCTCTTCAGTGGGGATTGAACAGAGGAAAGAACTTCAGAACGATACTTTTTTTTCTCAATGAAACTGAACTTCTTTATCCTCTTAGCGCCCTATTGCAACCCTTTGTTGCGTCGAGAAAGCGAGGAGATAACGATAATAAGTTTCTGAAATTTTAATTAATCCCCCGTCCTTCCTCACTCTTCTTTCTTTTTTATTCCCGTCGTACAACGTTCGCGCGATGAAAGGATAAGAACAATGCCCGGAAACGAAGGAATTGCGTTTTGATTGAAGATTCTACTTTCAAAAGTGATTATACGTTTTCCCAAAGTGAAGAGCACCGAGAAAATACTAGGACTGAAATCAGAATTTTAACGTATTTTTTATTTATAAATTGAAGGAATTCCGGCTGGAAAATTTGTTTGCAGTAAAAAAAAAAACATAAGTGTTTGTTCGAAAGCGTATAAATATTTCCATATAAAATCACGTAATCAAAGCTGAAATTGGTTTTACCAATATTTATATTTCATTTCGAAGCTCTCGTCGATGATGCTCTGCACTCGTTATTTCTATATTCTTCAATGCAATATAGCTATTTTCCAATCCACTTCATTTATTATTTCGCATTCCCGTTTCAATTTTCTGTATCGGATATAGAATTAATTCTGAATTATATGTACTTACATTTTCGACATTGGCATCCGAAAGATTTAACGAGAGGATGAAAGGTAAAAAGCGAGCCGAGAAAAATAGGGCTAATAGACGTTCAATGGACAGCGAGAAGAGGAGACAAGCATAGAAAAATACAAAGAAAGGAAATAAGAGAAATGAAAGCAGATGGGGATGTAGGGCGTTACCTGGTGACACAGAGTATGAAGGGACAGGGTTTAGCAGAAGGGGTTAGTGGTGGGAATAAATTCTCTTATGTCGGGCCATCTATAGCCATCTCGCAAATAGGCCATAGAGTTGGAGTGGTTCGGTATGGGTGCCGTGGGACTCTCTAGCACTTTCTTAGCCCCTGAGACATCAACGGCGAGGATCTCGTGGAACGACCATTGCCCCCAGAGTCGTCTACGGTTATTTACTTTTATCCGAAATCGATGCGACCGCAGCAAGCCGCGCCATCGTTCCCTCGCTCTTTTCTCGGCTGACTTTCCTTTCTAATGGGTCTTATCGTTTATTCAAACACAGCCTGATTTTCTCCCGTGTTCGTATTAACGTCGACCACTTGTATGCTCATCAAAATTAATTGCATTAATACTGGAGATGTTAAAAAACGAAAGTGCATTTTCGTTCTACCTGTAATAAAACAGACAATTCCATTGGACACGTGATTCAAATTGACTGAACCGTGTAAATACGCGGTTTGACCGAGGAAATATGGCTCTGTTCCATCCATCATCCGAGCAAGGGTTTGTTCGGATCCTTATTTCGTCCGAAAGCAAGGCCCGTGAATTCTGTGCGGCATATGGTGGATGGACGTTGGCGAAACGGGCAAAAAAGTTTTCGCGTCGGGCCGGTCACGAGGGAATATAACGCTGGTCGGCCGCACGAACGTGGCACGGCTAACCGCGGACGGTTTTTCGCGTGGTAAACCGCGCAACTTGTATATCGTACCGAGCCTAAATCTAAGTCGGCGACGTGGCTTCTTGCGAGAGCAACGGTTCAACGAATCTCTCTACCTCCTTGTACACGTCGCGACTGGGTGGTCTGTTCGTGAAACAGGACACAAAGAACGTCCCCTCGATCTCGGTAGTTGCGTGTCGTTGCTTCACCGAATTAACCCCTGGCTTCGAGCCTGGCCGATAGTACAATTTCTTTTCGCTGATCTGATTAAATTCAATCAGAAAATAACGCGTTTTAAACGTCGATCTCGCGGAGCTTCCGCGCGACGCGTTTCGTCCGTACTACATTTTTTTTGCCAAATTGAATCGAATTAAAATAGCCGGTGATTACTTTCGCGTCGAGTTAATCGCGTTCCGCTCGTAAAACGGAATGGTCGATGGGAAAGTTGCCGCGCGGCGCAAAATCCTCGATACGGATTACCCGAAAGTAGCGACGTTACGCTGACATTAATCAGGGAATCCGCGGGGCGAAGTGGAATCGGTGGTAATATCGACCGCGGCCCGTTATTTTCTACCGCGTACGATGATGTCGGTAATTGTGCAGTAATGTTGCCTTTATTAATATCGACGACGATAATAACGTCAAGCCGGGGGACCGGCGTTACGATAATGGCGGTAATGACTGTCTCTCCGCAGAGAGCGGCGGGGGCCACCGATGAAACGATTTTCAACAATGACCAGGGCCCACCGCAGCCGCGTTTTTGCTCGTCGAAAATCAATATTTGCGCGCTTCTAACGACCGGGCTCTCGAGGTTCAATTAAATTATTTGACACCGCCGCTATCGAGAATTCCCTTTCGCCATCGGATTTGAGTAATCGCCGGTGCTAAACGCGTGTCATCTGTGGTTCGATCAAACGTCTATTAGCCGATCGTACCACTAACTTCCTGAATCCGCGAAATTAAGATTAAAACAATTGAGCGAAGAATACTATAAGTACAATTGAAAGAATTGAAACTACTGGCGATGTTTCTGATTCCCGAAGGAACGCGTAGGACGGTTTGAAATGAAATTGCGAAAAACAAAGTACGACGGGAGAACTTGGAGTCCCGCGCTGTTCCGAGGCCATAATCAAGTTCCGGTTAATCGATTCCTCTCGACTTGGCTCGCCCCCCTGCGACACAGTGGAAACTGTTTCGAAACTTCGTCTGGACGTGTTCGCGACGAACGGAGCAGCAGTCTTTAAACTACGCTCCCGGAAATTATGATAGCTTCGAGTGAAAACATACTGCGGACGACGGTGAAAGTTTCATCAAGAAGGCTGAACGCATCCTTGCGATACGACAGAATGATAATTCCATTCATAAGAAAATGAGATACTTAATCGTCGTACTGTCTTAGGAATTAATTTTTTATACAATTTGTTTAATCATGCGTTGTAAATTTGAGTTCTATTTTTACGTGAAAGGGAATTTTAAAGAGAGGATTAATTACAGTAGAATCGAAGATGACGACAGTAATTTCAATGTGAGGCAGACGTGTTTGCTCGGAGAAAGTTATAAATCCTTCTAATTATATGCGCGAGAGCAAATGCGCTCAGCCTTTATGTTAGATATCGAGCGAATTTTACGACAGCGACGAAAGCTTTTACCCGAAAACTGGGACACACGTACGTCCCCGGAATGAGCTTATTAAAATTCTGCTAATTACAACGGCGCTGCGCGTTTACCCACCTACGTTAATAAAATTGTCTCGTTTTCAAGCCAACTGCATTAACAAAAACTTAATAAAAGTCTGCTTAAAGCGAGGCAAGGCCTTTGCTAAAATTAAATTCAGTTACAGCTTTGTCTTCCGAGGCACATACATCATTTTGTTAACCAGTGCAATGTCCCAAACGTGAAACTGCTCGAGACATCAGAAATTCATAAAGACTGTAATAAAGTCTCTTCTGACTTTATTAAATATAATTATATCGCCGAGCGGACGGTACGACGGAATCTATAGTATAGATCTACATCTTATTGATTCCAGTTTGAAACCCTGTTCGATCCTTATGGATAAACTATTCTCATTCCGTTCCGCCTTCGTACGGGAAAGATATTATTTCAGAGCTCGTAAACGCGGTTGAGAGCCATGTCCGGCTGAAATGACGCGCAATTTTATTCGAATAGTAACCGGTTTATTTATATACATCGACGGGTTCGGCAACAAGAATAGGAGTCTGGCTAACGCGAATCGCTTTTTATCCAAGCGCTACCGGCACTGTTTTACGATTCCCATTTTATGAACTCGAATTTCGCCCAGTCGCGAATTGATCCGTCGTAAACTTTTTACGAAAAACAACTCTAAAACTCAGAGATGGAGATATCTAACCATACCTTATCATATCATATCTCAGCTTCTTAAGGACCATCTTTGATCGTTCATTTAAAATAACAAGATCGTTCAAACGATAAGAAGTATCCACTTAGAGTAACTTGTTCCGCGCTCCAATGGCAGAAGTGTAGATAATTTTAAACGTTTCTTATCGACTCAATAAGACGGAATGCTACCTGAATGGATTATTAAAGGAGTGGCAAGGATTTGCACTTAGACAACATGTCCAATGGTACTTGGGAAGCTCTAAAAGTAATCGGCTAATCGTTGGCCGCAGTGTGAAGCGGTTTCGGGAACTACAATGCAGGATCGACGTAACCGTATAATCCTCTCGAAGGGGGATCGATTTCCAGCCGGTTAAAGCGGGCCCGGCGACCGGAAACTAGGCTGAGGAAACTTCTCTTAGGACGTGTCTGCGCGGCGGAGGACAAGGATACCGCATTAAACCACATTACGTAAACCCTTATAGTTTAAGCTTAAACTCGTGGCGCACAGATGCACCACCCGGTCGGTCCTAGAGGATTTCACGGGCTCCTGAAACTTTCATCAAGTCGTTCGTTAAGCCAGCACCGTGGTTTATAGACGTACACGCTCCCTCCCCGCGCGTTAAGGGAAAACCGCTGATCGGGGGCGAAACCCCCATCGTTTTCTTCGGCCCTTATCCACTGCGCGGCGCGTCGCGGCCTAACGGCGGAGATATATCGGCGGAGACTTAACGCGTAATACTCGGCGAAGTCGCGACCGAAAGGGGTTTAACGCGTGAAATTTCCGGGCAACGATCTACCGGATTATTACGGATTAGTGTTTGCTCCCAGTAATTGTGATTAAAACCAAAGAGATTTCAGACTCTTCGGTTCCTGCAGACTGATAAATATACGATTTATAGTTTAGATAGAAAATAAATCCTCATCGAGGACTGATTCATGACACGTGTTTAACATCTCGCGCAGTGGACGACGGAAGCCTGCAATATCTTCATGTTTGCAAATGAAAATGACCAACTTAACAACTTCCCGGAGAATCCAGCCGTCGTCATATTATCACGCGCTACAAGTACGAACTAAGTATAGTTAGAATCAGAGACAGCACGTAAGCGTGGAAGTTGCCCGAATTTCTACAGTTGCTCGTGACGTGTTTAAGTTCGGCGGTAGTTTAGAACGGCAGCGACTGCTCGGTTTACGAGCGGAATACAAGCAAACTTGATCAAGAGTTAAAATGCAATTGAAGAACTTGGCGGTTTAAAGTGTACAGACGAGCATCCAGTCTGCAGAAATATACAATAAACTAGTATTCACGTGTACATACCTGCTCGTTACGGAATTTCTTAGTTTTTCTTTGTACGACTAACAATAAGGGTGAACTTAAACTGTGATCATTAGACTGCCAGTTTGCATGGAAAATAAAGTATTTATGCTACTTATTCAAGTAATAATGACACACCGTTAAGAAGTGCGTAACAAGAATCCAAGGCTTTGTGAAAAAGTTCCATCCATGAATTCGAAGCGGGACTCAGCATTTCACTGCCATTTAATTATGCACACTTGCCAGAGTGTAGAATTTTTTTTATGTCGAATTGGATAGGAGATACGAAAAGAAAGTTGAAATAAAATAAGAGCCACATGGGTAGCCGAAGGCTCGCTTGGGCATTCGGAGCATGTCTGATTGTCTGCTTTTCTAGCATCATCCAGGACCGACGCGACCCTCTGCTGCGACCAGTCAGACGACAGACCGTCGAGCAGTCGGAAAGACTGCGAAAGTGGCCCGCGTACTTCACTCTGAAGGGTACTGGCAACGTTCCTCCCAATGAGAAACAGAGAGGGTCTCGAGGTCTCCGTAATGGCCTTTGCTCTTCGAAAACTGGAGACGCCAGCTCCCATAATTGACCCTTTTTGTGTGATACATCACAGAATTAACGAGCAACGTATTAGACATATTTTTTAAGACAGTGTAAGACCGACCCCTCGAACGAACGTGCATTGAAATATTCTACACTGTTTCATAAATTTTTATGCAAGATTACAGACAGCGAAACTATAGATAGGAAAAAATCGGAAGAATTGTGTAAAACTGTGAGAGGTTTGAACTGGTGTGAGTGAGCGTGGATAAATTCAATCAAAGAGAGGGTCTCACTGTACGTCATTGTTTCTGAGAAGTTCTCGGTTGATTAAGGCCCGTAAATACGGGGGAGCAGTCTCGAATTAACGAACGTAGGATACGGATTCGTGTCGGGGTCGCCGGGTATCGCGAGGAGGATCAGCGGGGCCATTGTACGAGCTGTAAATAAAACCCCTTAATGATCCGAACCGGCCCCCGGTCCCCCGCCAGGTCCGGTCCTCCTCGACTAATTATACGAACCGTGGAGACATCGGCTGCGGTATCTTATAACTGGCGCGCGCTCTTCTCCACGGCCAATTAGTAATTAATAATGGCTACCGGGAGGATGTCGCGGATACTTGTCGCCCCGATCGAATTAAACCGGGGTATTAATCGGCCCTAAACGCCTTCCAAGTGGCCGACACGTTTAACTCGATTGCCCTTACACTTTCTCTAGTCCTCGTTTTCATCAGCGCCAATTAGAAACTGATACTTTGGTCTTTGATCAATTATTTTTTAATTTCCACATCTCTTTTAATTGATATAGGATTTTTTTCTTTATTACAGGTAAGGAGATCTAAGATTCGGAATTTTATCGTCGCTCGAAGGGACAGCAGTGATTTCTGTAAGTACGATTTCATCAGACGATTAAGACTCTGACTTTAATCTAAAATGCAGTGAGTGGGACTTAGCAATTTCACGTAGGAGTTGCTCATCGACAGACCTCTCGTAGTTTCCGCGAAATTTCATCGGTGTTGAATGCTATCACCGCGAAATTGCACGTTAACCAAAGGTAACCGGGGTCCGTTTTATCGGCGAAGCCCGGCACCGACAGGAAACGGCGATGACGACCTACTTAGGAATTATGCACCGCCTACGCTGTGTAGATAGATCTAAGCGTCGATCGTTCAGAGTGCATCGCGAAGCACGATGAACTCGCGTTGAAAATGACGAGCTTGAAATACGGAGCAATACGGGGTTTGCCTGTGAAAGGTAGGATAGGGCTGGCAAGTTCGTATATTACGAGCTTTTCGGCGCTGAGTGCCTAAAGGAGCACAAAGTGCAGTCTATTGTTCAGCTGGAACATTAAAGCTGCATTGCAAGCTTCGATGGCGATACGTGAATTCGGACAAATTAATTCATCCTCCGTTATATTTCATTTGACATTTCGGGATTGGAGATTGTTTTGCGTATGACAATGACAGACTTTATTCATTTATAATTACAATAAACAAATGTCGTACGAGATAATTGTATATGAAAAATTTTGTATGAAATGACGAGAATTAATGAAATATAATTTTAATCGAAAGCTCGTAGGACAAAAACCGTGGCCGTTCGCGTTCTACCTCGCGTCAGCGAGATTCATGGGGGTAACAATAGCGGTGGATCCCAATCGAGGAACACCCCCTAACGCGAACGGTTGCCAGCAATGGGATAGGGCGAATAAATTGGCACTGGTTCGCGTTATCTATCTCGCCCGACCCGTTTCCGAAGCCGACTCCCTATTCTAGCCTGACCAACGGCCGGGTTTCGCGCATAAACTATTTGCTCGGCCCGGTGAAAATTACCAAGTAAGCATTATACCGAGCGATCCGTTTCAAACTTTAAACTGGAGCCTGGGCCCCTGCAGATTGCAAGTATAACCGGCGCCGCGCCGTTCGAAGGGAACAATGCGCTCAGATAATCCTTATTCCGGTCCCGCCACGATTCTGCTGACTTTAATGAAGAATTCCCTTTAATAGACATCCCATGCCAAGTCTGCGCTTCGTTTCGACGATTTCACAACTGTTTGCACTCTCCGTTGATAAACTACTTTCAATTGCATTTGTCTAATACATTCTTCTAAGCAATTAAATTACTTGTTAAATAGACTCGGTTTTCTCCCGATTCCGGTTTTTTATATTCGCATTGAACAATCAATTTTTCAGTGGTAATAATGGCAAACAAAAGCGTGAAGAGAATGAATCGGATCAAAAACACGGGATAAAAGAGTCGATTTTCCCTTGTTCGAACTGGGAATAAAGGAGCAGCGCGGAACGAGCTCGTGCGTCGCGTCGGCCGGTTTCCCGGTACTTTTGATTTTTAATTAAGCCTCATAACCGCGGCAATGCAACAGGCGGTGTAACGAGCGTGCACAATACACGCGTGCTCGTCAAAAGTCCGCCGCATTAACGAAGTGAAAGCATGGCCGGAAAGAAACGTACGCGGCCGATGATTTATGAATTACTGTTGTGCCGCGGCGGCGCGAATTTTATGAGCGAATAATTGAAAGGGATTGCTTATTGTTAGGTCCGAGTGTGACTGAAACGCGCGCACGCCTAAGCAATTAATAGCTACGATTACGCTTTATGGAATCAGTCGATAATTTTATATCTGATAATCAGTTTTCTAATCGCATTGCTTTTTCTCATTGCATATCACTTAACCAGTTGATTTATTATCATGGGGAAATAGTATAAAAATGAAGTACTAATGAATTTCTCGCACAAACATTTATTGAATTCTGCTTATTTCCATAAACGATACATGATTATACTTGGTGCCGGTTCTTGGAAACACTCTGTAGATACGGGAACGCGTCGAAGATCGGTGAGAAGAGCGAGGAGTGTTCGAGCGTGCCGGGGACAATGCCGTGGGAGCGCTTTGAAGGCCCCGCGTGGTGTCTTTCTTGTCGATCCAGCGGGAACACCGAATGAAAAATCTCCTCCGGCGCGCTCACCACCCATCTTGAGACGCCACTCGAGAAAATGTAACGCTCGCTCGCGGCGAGTCGTCGTTCTCTAACGGAGCGTGCCGTTTTTATCCCACGCGGAAGCCGCGTCGCGAACTCTTCTCGGGCCACCACATTCCCGAGCTTGTTGTCTTCTGCCAATTTGTACACACCATTTTTATCTCAGTTACTCGAATCAAGAGTTCTGTCGAACAGAAAACTGTTACAGATAATTGAAATAGAATTAGTGAATTGAGAATCGTGTGCATGTATCAAATTTCAAAGGATATTTAAAAGGCGAGACGAAATTTAGATAATTATGTCGGTTTTATAATCTGCAAATTTTATTTGAATTCTTTGCCTTTAACTTGATAAGCGAATAGACACCATCTCTCGTTACCTTCATAACAATATGATAAAGAATCCAATTTCTGTATAAAAAGATTCTAAAACTCTGGTTCACATTACTCACACTCATTAAAATCAGAAGATATAAGAGGAACCGATTTAACGGTTGAAGAAAAATTCTGTGTATCGTAAATATTCGTGAGGCGCGCGGCGAAGTATCGACGGTAGGATTTACAAGTCACCCGTAAACGAAAACTCCGAAGGCAAGGCGAGAGGAGGCGCGTCCGCGAACCGTTTGAATGCCGAACGAGGGCCGGGGTATCATAATTTCGTCGGGTTTAACAAGATTCCTACTGGTTGAATTATGTTTTTCGCAGCGGTATCCACTAGCTCACCGTGAGCGCGAGCGACGATTAATCATCCCCCTCGAATCTCACGCGTGCTCACCCCCCGGCGTTTTTTCCTCGCCTTCTTCCTTTTGCCACCGAAGACAATCCCCTCGCTATTAGAAAATCCTCGATCTTTCCTCTATTCTTTATCTATCATCAGTCCGCTTTAGGAATTCCAGATTTGTACAAATAATTCGACAGGCAATATTTTTCAAGGCGTAAACTCTTCCCAGATTTTATTATTAATATTCGTACAAAGCAGATGCGAGATTTTAATTTATAACACGTAATATCATTACTGAGATAGAATCTTTTTCTGATTCGACTGTCGGACAAGTAATTTGGGGAGCATCGCGATAAATAATTATCATTTCGTCACGATAACAAGCACCTATGGTAAATTTCTACAGGCGTTAGAATAAATTGCTGGCATTTAGCGAACGCGCCTGTTGCTTGTTGAAGGGGTTGGGCCACGTCTACTCACCATATTTCCTACTTTAAACATTCTATGAAACAGCGTAAATTACGACGGATTACTCGGCGGAACAATATAACAAGCAATCTCGGACCTCTCTTTCTCTCTTTCCTGTTAAGCTATTCGTTAGAAAGTTTTTACCGTGGTACTTTCATATAGAAGTACGCGATCAACTTTTTTTCTTTTATTCCACTTTTGGAATCGAGTAGTAAAGTTCAACCCTTTTGCGCATGGAATATCTTCTTGAAAAATTGTTATTACTTCATACGATGAAGTATTTTCTACTTTTCGTACTTTAAAACATTTGTACGATCAGATATGTTCATGTAATTCGGCGGGTGCAGATTAGCAATTAAAAAATGTGTGAAATTACGTATCGTCTATGCATATGAATAATATGAAAATTGATAAAGGAATTGCTTGGAGAGTATCGATCACCAAGTGGACGGTTAACACGTTTTCCTGTTAAACCCGCGTAATCCTTCGCGATTTCAATGACACGCGATAAAGAGGGTCGTGATCGGGGATTAGTCGAGCGATAGCGGTTATTTTTCATTGATACCGCATCCCATTTAGGAGCGGCGATCGATCTTACGCGCTGTTGCCTAGGAAATTGCGAAAAACGCACCGGATTCGGATAATTGGACGCGGCTAGGCCGCCGTAAAATAAGCCGTTTTCATTTCATGGGCAATTAATTTCACCGGAGAACGCGCATTCGTGCTTGTAAACTCTTTCCCTCTCTCTGAACCCTCGTCGTCCTCTCTAAAACAGACCGTAATATCGGGTCCGAACGAACGGATATTAAAAAAAGGGAACGCGGCTGTAAATTCGTGTCACGCAGATGTTTCTGCTTTTTCTTTTTCAGGTTGGAATTGCAAGAAATTAAATCTACGCATTGGCAAATATTGTTTGTACTTACACCTTTGACACGCGTGCAGTACATATTTCTTAAATAATAGTATTCATCGGAATGCTTCCACTCTTGATCGCGAATTAATTCTCTTCCTTATTATCTCTTCCTAACGTGGACCCATAAGCTGAACACACATTGCTGGCATTTTTCAAACAACCTTTTTTCAACAGTCGTGTACCGGCAATGTTTTATTCCAAATGAAGGTGGATTTGCATAAAACTGCAATACTAATTTACATTAATTCCACCCTCTCATAGCATATGCATCGTGAACGTGCTACTTTTATTTGCCTCCTCTTTGTTCCCGTTTGCGTAGCAAAATACTTGAATGTCTAGGAAGGAGTATAAATCATTAATACAAAACAGTTACCATGCCAAATCTCTGCATAATTTGAAACGTGTATGCACTCAGTGGATAACGCACGATTATTAACAATTAGGATTATTTCATTGAAAATTATGATTCTTTTTTTGTTGAGAATTACAATTAAATGGCTCGAATAGGGAATTCTAATTTAATAAACGATCGATTATATCGTTAAGGGTGCTCGTTACGTTTCCACTTTGGTTAATACGAGAGTGGCCCCAATTATAACCAGTCTCGATTATTATTACATTCCGAGGTCGCGAGGGTTTCACCAGGCGAAATTAAAAAGACACATTTCGCGGCTAAAAACTCTCGTTAAAAACATGCTCGAAACCGCGCGCTTACGTACACACGTTCAAAAACGTACAGTCATTAAGGGTTTTTTAACAGCCCGGCAACTACAAAGTTTCCGGTTTTAGACATGCCGAGTTAATGATCGCTCGTTTTGTCGATTTACGCACGTGCATCTGAATTGCCATTAATAACAAACGAGCAATTTTTCAGAAACCGCGGTCCCGGCACAGTCTTTAAATGACTTGATTTAATTAAGCGAAATTAGTTGTTGTAAATTAATTAATGCTCATAGAACATTTAAACTTTTGCATGAAAATTAAGATTCTGAAAAATTTCTTTTGTTTTTATAATATGGCATGCATCTTCATAAAAAATGTATACTACCTAAAAATTTCTAAAGATCTCTCACATCTGTCGGTACGAATTTTCCATAAAACGTGTATCCATAATTTAGATCCGCGGCGAGTCGCGGACAAAGCCTAATTTCCATAGATCAAGCCTCCTCTGGATTCAAAGCTCGGCGCTGTGCAAACGCGAAATCGTTTGCCCGACGGGAATCGATTCGCGCGTGTATATAAATCCGGCTCGATTCGACTCGGCAAGGACATAATCGAGCGTAATATAATATTCACGCGTTCTAGGGGCGAGACGATAAAATCCCGGGGGACGAGCACCGCACGCAGAATCGACAGCCGTTCACTTGTGCGCGCGCCGGAACCACGGACCCATGCAAATTGCATTAATATGTCCTGTAAACGGCCGGCAAATTGCTTCGCCATTGATTTCGGTGCGCCGGCAATATCGTTAGGCGCGAAAACCCGCCACACGCGGACCAAGCGATTCAAGCGGTAGTTGCCACCGTTTTGCTCCAATAATTTCTTCATCCCTTTCTTTTCATCAGCTTCGCAAACTCTCGTTCTTTTTATTTTTTTATCAAATACCAGTTCATCGATTGAATCTGAATAGAATTTTGTAGTCGGTGAGTTCTAACGTATTCGATCGATTTTAAATTGCAAGAAGAATTAATAAGATCAACTAGTTAATGACCGAACGAGCTTTTTATAAAACGGGATCGACTTTCGAGTGGTAAAGGGAAAACAACCTGCATACGTGATCCCTCTTTATGATTCAGCGAGTTTCGCGTGTTTATTCATCGAAACGAGACTTCCACTTTGGAGTCGGAAGTGCCGCGCTATAGCGTCGATTTCCGATATCCAATTCTCTCGAGGAACATCTGCGCGAGTACTCAACGAGCGGCAGTAAATGCCATTCATCAGGGATCATTAAGCAACGACCGGTGTTGGTAACGGTCGTGGATTGATAATTCCCGGCGTTCCCTCGGCTTCTTGCTACGGAAATACGACGTCGCGCCGCTTGAACGCGAAAAGGGGCTGGATTAGGAATACGGTTCAGCAACAGGTTAAAATACTTTTTTCCGATGCCTCGAACTCGCGTTTATTTATTTCTGGCTGGCTAGCGTAAAACGAGAGTAGATTCAGCATAAGTTATATTTTATTGATCGTACAGTCTGTTTGAGTTAAACGTTTGTTCAGCGTTAATAAAATATTTATTTATCTAGAAAAACGTTATAAAGAAAGCGACCTTTTAGTAGAGAATTCTTTCTCCAATTTCTTGACAATATAAAGGATCCGAAAGAAGCTCTTTCTTGTTGCACGAGCTGCTGAAAACTAAAGACTTAAGGACACCTGGGAACACGTTTTCGAACCGATGAGAACCGAGTAAAAAAATAAGATGGAACAAATGGAAGAAGGGAAAGCCGAAGGACAAAGGGTGGGAGACGAAAGGGTGACGGGGTGGGTCGCGTCCACGGATCGAAGGACAGCAACAAGTGGCACGGGGCTCCTCTGCCATCGTTCTGACGAGAGGCGACTCGACGGCGAGAACAGCGCGAAGGGATGGCAGGCACAGGGGGACCTTTGAACCAAGACCGGAAGTGAAAATTCATCGCGGAATCCGCACCGGGAGCAGTAAAAAGCGTGTTCGCAAGTACCCGAAAGGGTTTTGTCACAGGCCTCTATTTTTCATCCTCTGATTTTCAACGAGGACTTCCCTCACAATGGGAAATTTCCATCCCTCATCTAAAGTTAACCATCTGTGTGCGATTTGATTTCGTCGTACTCCGAACGATTTAATTCATCACTTAGAGACTTCGTGTCTACATTTTTGACAGTGATATTTCAGTCGACGTCTGGCGGATTGCTTCCATGAAACAAGAAGCGGTTATGTATGCGTCGGAATAAATTCTACGGGAAGATCGAACGCGATATCGCTTAAGACAAAGACCGTGAACCAGCGAACGGGTTCGCGGATTTAATGAAAAATATAATGAGGAATTTGATGGAGAATTTAATGAAAACTGTTGGCGAACGATTAATCTTCTGACAAGCCCTCATCGAGTGGCCCGATCCGATCGTTCTCTACGTAGCCATGCGCGTCGGATTCCTTCCGCAGGACGAGACTCGTTCCCGATGACTTGCCGGTATGTTTTTCGGCCGCCATGGGAACCACAATTAAGGTTCACCGGCCCGAGGAACGGCGGAATAGCCCGGATGCTTTGTTCCCCGTTGCGTCGCGCCGTTCCGTTGGTATGTATATATTCGTCCGCGATCCCCGCGCCGGATAAGACGTCGGGCCGCGTTTCATATCGACGGTATCTCGGTAACAACCTCTTTAAAATTCGACGACACCTGCAGACGAGCTCGGCGACACGTTTTTAACGAGCTAATTCGGTCCTGTCCTCTTTAGAAATTCATAGTTTCAATTGTTAGATTAACTCGTAATCACGCTCGGCACATGAAATCTGCAGATAAAAAATATTATTACACGTAGTAAAAACTGTCTAACACAATCCAACTTCATGAGTTCACATGACTTTAATGTACTGGTAATCAGAACCGGAACAAAGACCTCCTCTGTAAAGAAAAAAATTAGTTGGTCAACGGTTAATGGGTGTGCACACTTTAAGCCCGCCGTCGCGGTCCCTAATTGCATCGAAAAGTATCTCACGGGCTGCTTATTACAACCACCCCGTCCCCTCTAATTTTCCTCCTCATTATCGTCGAAAAGTTTCAGCGCCGGTTAATTGGCACTTTGTTATATCGATTGAGCAAACGAACCGGGCCAAATCCGTCCAAGCGAAAAGGGTTGAGAGGAAAAAAAAGAAAGAATTAAAATGATAGAGATGTAAAAAAATGGTAGAAAATGGTACGAACGATGCAGTAATATTAGACATTGTTCACTTTATTAGGCACCGTATATTATCAAAAATTTTTTATAACGAAGTGGGAAGTGCTGTGCATAAAAGAATGTGAAAAGCAGAAGTTCGAATAGGGAGCGGGGAAGATCTGAAGACGGATGAAAATAAGTAAGTAAGCAAACCGAGTAAGGGAAAGACGCGGGTAGTGGAGGGAATAAGTTTCCGTAATTTTATTGGGCAAACAGTGGTAATGGGCCCGGTGGAATCCCCTTCAGGACTTCTGAAGCCGGTTCAGGACTGTTCCACGGGGGGTGAGGGCCAGGGGAAACTGGCTTTCGCGCGACTTCAGCAATTCCGTAATGACACTTCTCGGATGTAGCCGCGCCCGGGCACGTGTTACGAAGCCTTCCAATTAGCGTTGCCTCTCGTTTACATTAGAAATCGCCGTAAAACTAGTCGCTGCGCGGCGCCGACTAAAGACACGCCACCTGCCGCATCAAGATCGTTAATTACTTAATTACCCCGGCTACCCGGTTGCATCTCGGGGCGCAATTTTCGCCGGCTAATGGCAGAGATGCACCCCTCGGTAATCTTCACGAAAAACCGACCGTCCGAAGGAAAATCAATCCCCATGGGTCGCAAAGAGGAACAAGAGTAGCAGGTTTATTTATCATTTGTCACACGCCTGTAATTAATTTTTCAAACGATTTTATAATTATGCGAGGCAATGAATGGAGGAGGAAGCGGAACGGGAGCCGACTTAATCACTCTGTCGTTTAACCCTCTCGAACGCGGTCTGGCTTTTTCGACGAGCTTTTTAGCAGGATGTTACGCGCTCCGAGCAAAAGCCTCCTCCGCTTTGTAACAGCTGTTACACGCATTCATCATTCCGCTCGATGTCCCACCGCGCGGTATTATCCTCTCCACCCCCGTGGTATTTGCAAAACAACCCCTTCAAACGGATTTCGAGCCCGGGGGATGACGACGGTGTTTTCAACAGGGGTAGGGGGTCGCGGAAGAGCCACCCTTCGGTAAATATTACGGATTACCGTAGCTGTTCCTGTTGGCCGATTCATTACTCACTCTCTCTCTCTTCCCCGATCTTTTTCGTCGCCCCCTTTTTGCCCCTCGCAAGAACGTTAATTAACGACCACCGTTTTTACGTACTCGGAGAGATCAACTCGGGATAGAAATTTGTGCTTTATGGTCGCGCCGGGATGCTTCTTTTCCAGGATGTTTTAACCGTTTTGTCGAGGACCTCGCTCTCACGGATCGAGTGTTACTGTTTTCGAAATCGAAGTTTCGAATAGACGAATCAAACGACATATCGAGCTGTAAATCTTTTCAAATCCCGAATAACCAGTTGCAGAAGAATCAATTAATATATCGAGCTCTAAATCTATTTCAACTATTCAAACATCTTGACAATTTAATCGTCAACCGCGAATCCCTTCTTTAAACTTTCGACATCAAAGGGTTCATGAGTTCCGGAAACGCGCTTCCTCTGTCGAAATTAGCGGAGATTCGCATGTAGAAACGCCGTGCCGAGGTAATCTAACTTTTGCCCAGAAGCTAAGGAGAAAGGGGTGACGCACGGAGACAAATCAGTCGAGAGCTCTCCGTCTCTCTCCGTCGCCCGACTAAGCCTGCGAAATCTGGCTAATTTAGGATCATATTAGAGGCCGGGTCTGTAAGATATACCTACGGCGCAGCGTAGGGGAAATTTAACCCAAGGACGAAACCGCTAATCCTTGCGCGGTAATCGACGATTTCCGCCCCCAAATTGTTCCTTCCTTCGAGCCGGGCCAATTCTAATTGTAAAACGCGAAACCGCGCGTCGGTCCCTTTGTTTGCTCCACGGTAGTTCCGCGTAATTGCTCCATGTATTTCGATTGTACCGACTGGCCGATTGCAATTTTATTAACAATTTTTAGAAATTTCATTGCTACGACACTAGAATAAAACTGAGTCCATTGATCGTGCAAACGATTTTATTAACAAACCGATTAATTGTAGAAACGATCATCTTTCGAATAGAATTAATTCGTGCGACGATGTCTCGGCTATCTTGAGACATCTAACGCTAATGAAACGCCTTGGGCCAATAGGAAATTGCGTCTTGGTAAACATTAATAAACTTACACGCGCAGTACATTTACCGATGCGTCAAAGTGTGACACGGCCTTCCTGTGTGCACGGTATCTAATTTCACCAGGAACTTCGTTTCATTGTCACAATATTTGTCGGGTCAAAGAACTGTCTGACTACGGAACCGAAATAATTCATACAGTTCCAGAAGAATAACCAACTCTATTTAGGTCTTAGACACAAGTTCTGTTGCACGTTCCTCTAATAACTTCGCGCACGAGTTTCATGATAATCTTCTCAGTATATTCATACTACCACGAGACCACGCTATAACAAGAAGCGTACGGAAAAAGAGTGGCGGTATCGATCGGTACAAAACTGTTCTGTCCGATAACTGATTAATACGGGCGATCGGAAGCGGAAAATCCTCTTACCCAAAGATTACGCTCGCGGCCGGAATTTTGAGTAGCGACTAATCGCGCGCATAATGCTTGCGCCCGGTTTTAAGAAGATTAAACTCGAGATATATGCATGCAACATGGAGTATGAGTCAATAAGAATTAGTTGAATTACTCGTGCATCGATTTTAACGTGTATGCGTGTACTCAGGAATTTTTTCAAAGCTTCATAATATAAAATATATAAAAGATAAATATATATAATATATGTATATTAAATGACAATTGTTGTCTCTGTTCAGCGAATGTCATTTCGTAAATGAGAAATAGACGCAGCCTGACATAAATTTAATGCATAACTAATGACGCAATGGCATTTTAATTGTGTTATATAACAAAAGTTCATGGAAATGTTGGACGACTCTTCTATACATTTCTCTCACTGTGTACGTGGAGGAGATTTTGGTTTATTTATGCGGAGGCCACGGTCACGAGTATAATTTTCGTAAGTAACTTCGCGTTGCGCGGTGCTGGTCGGGAATGCATACTTTATTCGATAACTTCGTAACCGGCCGCGATACAACGCGGATTCGCGTTCCGTAAATCCACTGCTTTTGGCCCCGTTTCCGTCCGAACGAATTTAAGGCGGCGCAACTAATCGCGTAATACTTGGCTTAGCTTTAAGCAGATTAATGTTCCGGGGTTGCGCATACCATCCACGTTTTCTATCTCCCCCGCGTTCCTCATATTTAGTAGTTGCGATTTTCCCTGTTTGTCGTTAAACGAAATGAAGGATTACTATCAGAGCGACGTAATTATCGTATGAATTACAAGACATTGCCACGTGAAAATTACATTACGGAATTTCTATTGAATTGCTTTTTAGCCGGCAAGTCCGAGTTAAAAGCCGTGAGGAGTCAAAACGAGCTCTGAGGTGCAGCGAGTTATCACCCCGAGGAGCCCGAGTCTTAAAAAGAGAAAAGGGGCGAAGGAAGTTGCAGCGAGAGGAAGAACAAGAATGTCCGGACACGTATTCGCCGGTTAACAAAGTTTCAAAAGAGTTTCAGAATTACCGGTTTCCTCGAACTCTTCGTTACGGCGAACCGGCCGTTCTTTTATTTTTTTCGCGGCCGCAGCCTTTGCCATTTTTACTCCCGGGGTGGTTCGTACGCGATAAAGACTCGGCGTAATTATACGCAGCCGCAAATCAATCCGTTCGGTACGTCACACGCGCGATTACGGTAGTAATAACAGTGTCGGTTTGTTCGTTATCGCGAATCGCATTTAATGCAACCTGCCACGGGAGACGAACGAATCCGTGATAAAACCTGGTCGACCTGCTACTTTCAAGCGAGACCCACACCCCCCACGGCCATTTATCTTTCGGCTCGGCCATTCGAGAGGACTGCTTTATTTCTGCCGATCTCCACGGGTTTATCCGATAGATACAATCATCCTTTATCTGGGAAAAAATTGGAATAAACGATGTTTCACGTTTCGTCGTGAAGATATATTTTCTGAATTACCTGCGCGCTTTGCTCTCACAAAAAATGAAAGAGAAGAGCCGTGACAGACGTTTCTCAAAGTGAACGCTCCTGATAATTATCCTGATAAAAAAAGGGAAGATTTAAATAATCCAGGCTTATCCGGTTTTAATGGGCAACAAACTGTTAACTTCAGTCTGTAATTAAGGTCTCAATGTTGCCTGGAGCAACTGAAATGATGCAGGTTCCAAAATGAACAAGTCCTGACGATTAAACGAAATCGCCTAAAAATGTCTATATAATTAAATGCTTAATTCTGAAATCGCGTGACTCGAAATGAAACCGTGCGGCGACGTGAGATGCGGAACTGAGTTAAGACAACAAAACGGGTAGCTAAAAAACTGGAATGGAACCAACAGATAAACAGGTTGAAAAACGAGTGAACGATTGAACGGACTGAAAAACTTTGGTGAAACAGTGATCGCGAACTGAGTATGAAACGGGGAGAGATGACAAACAGGCGCAGGGGTGTAAAAAACAGTGGAATAAAGCGAGAGCTTTGGGTTGAAAATGGAAAAAGGGCAGGACAAATCGACGCGGCGCAGCGATTTCATCGAGGCGCAGTTATTTCGTAGAAAACGAACGAGACGACTGACCATTACAACGGACGTTATTGCACCGAGAGGTTTGCCAGCAGAGAGAGGATGATCGGTAATCGAAACATTGATCACTGCCCTTTTTTCACGTGTCCGCAGTGTCAGACACCGGAGCATTCAATCCCGAAATGTCACGCATTTGTTATGCATTATTTAATAAGATAAAAAAGGAACTTACTAATTCTGTGACCTGACTGTACAAAAATACGAACAGTGATTGTGAATAAACTAAAAGTAGAATACATTTCAATGTTATTTATAGAAAGATACAATTTCGTGACATTTACAACTATAAATAATAGCATGTTATATATTAAGTATTAATAAATCCATTTGGGGATTGAATCATTTTTGCAATGGGGTCGTGAACCCGTTCACATTTTTTCCTCAGCATTTTTTCTTTGCGGTTTTATTTTATTTCTGTCCGCTCTCCCCTTTTTTCCTGTTTTGTTTCGGTCGCTTTTAGGTCGACCGGGACGAATTCGTTTTGAAAGGTCCATCGGGTGCGTTCGATGCACCCGGCGGTGGTGGTCCGGCGTAGTGTCCGAATCGATTGCTAGCGGATGATGACCTACTGTTTCTAAATAGACTTCCCTGCCAGGTGCACCTGTTCGATAGGTGAATACTACATCTTCACCGCAGATGAAGGTACATCAAAGTACTGAATCGAACTTCATTATAATTTTCAATCATCTGCCAACAAAATCGAATGAAATTGATTATAGTTGTACAAAAATCCTATTGAGTACACTAAAATAGCATGTGGAAAAGAAATTGCTATATCGATTTGCCGAAAATCGAGTCCTTCCGTATTGGGAAACAAAGAGGATAAAAACAGCTGAGGTAAAAAGGGAAAAGAAAAGAACACAAAGGATCAGCGCGACAAGTGTTTACCGAAGTTGGCCCTTTGTCCCGTTGTCGAAGAGAGGCGTTACGCTCGTTCGGTTCGCGGTCCCGCGAAACTGTTTGCACCCGTGTTCGGGTGAAATATCTCGAGTTCGTAGACGCGGAGAAAACAATCTCGAGTCGATGTTCCGGCCGGGAAGTTCGGCGGGAATTCGCTTTTGCCCTCCACCCCGGGCCCGGGCCGAGGGGGGGAAAAAAGAAAACACCCTCGCAAGATTTGCCTGTTCGCGGCTCTCTTTCCTCGGCCCCCGAGCAAACAATGGGGACACACGCGTCGCCTGGGTATAAGCTCAAACAGAACTCGAGGCTACTTTTCGTTCGCCTCAATGCCGATGGGACCCCGTGGCCGACCCGCCACGTGCCTCTGAACCGGTTCCTCCGCCCTATTTCTACGGAATCCTCTCCAGGTTCGAGACCCTTTCGTTCAAAAAAATACTGATACTCGTGAAATTATTCGTAATAGTGACAGAAATTATAAGCCCTGACGTCCTCAACAAGGAAGATTCTATGAATTTTTCTTCCAACTTCGATATTTAACAAGTTACGTATGATTATTTGGCATTTTATTGATGTCGACAAAATCCGACCATCCCAGCCTCGAAACAGCGAACTTTTGGCAAAAAATTTCGTTTTTCCTCAATAACTCCTAAACTGTTTAAAATACGGGAAAATTGCATAGAACCTTTTTTGT
>NW_017153345.1:448850-466840 GCF_001652005.2 Ceratina calcarata
ACGTCTGATTTCTTTTTAAAAAATGCGTTTCTAAAGTGCATAAACTTTTGGGATTGACTGTATGGCCAATACATTCTTAAGTAGTCTCTCACTATCACTATTATATTTCTATTTCTTTATATCTCTAATCGTAGCAATCGACGCCAGATTGATAGGATGATTGACAATTTTTTGTTACTTTCCTTCGGTGACAGATCTAACTCGACGAAGGGTTGTTCGACGAGTTCTGGCTGTTTGAAGAACGAGATGTTTTTCTGAGATTTTTCAGAGATGCGCGTGCGGTTTGTAAAGCTTGATTGATGTTTGGTTTCTCCCGACGTTCGCGAGGAGGATCCTCCGGCGTGTACAAGAGGATCAAAGAGGCTGTTAAGTAGGATTTCTGTGTATATATTTGAGAATCGTGTGGTTTTTACTGTTCTCGCCTCGGCAAATATTCTCCCCCATCGTGGATTGATTTAAAAGAAAAATTCGACACGTACGAGTTCGTGTTTATTGATAACAATTGAGAGAACGATTATTACAGAATACATATTAAAACAGAGATATTATAATTATTAATCATTTAATCCGTATGATTTAATGCGACAATATTTCTATGGGTGTTACACAACATTAAATCGCCAGCAATTGTGGTTACTACCATTCATCTGGGATAATTTATATTAACAAAGCGTTAAGCGTCAGACTTGTACGAAATAATTAACGTAATTAATAATCACTGGAAAAATCGATTCAACAGGAAAGCAGAACTCGCGTCCATTGCATTGTACATAATTTAAATATTCAATTCAAGAGTCACGTATGACAGCTTTTATAATAATAATTAGTATAATCTGATTTTATTTGAATGTAATAAATATTGAACAAAGCGATATGAAGTAGCAATTAATTCAATGATCAAATCTGATTCAGAAATATGTCGAAAAACAATATCCTTTCAATCGTACATCAATTATCTCGCGTCTTTTATTTTCCATTTCTCGAAGCCAATTCGTGCGCTTTACTTATTTAATTATGGAACTAATCGACGGTATGACGTGCAACGATGATATCCGGTATCCTCGGTACGTGAGAGGCTGAAGAAGATCGACGGGATAACAGCGAATCCAATAATAAAATAATGTCGACGTCACGCGATTTGCGGTGGTATCTACGGTCGCGTGCACCGCGTACGAAATGATTTCTTCGTTTCCTCGTGGTTTATCGGCGCGGGTGATCTACCGCGACCGAGGTGAAATTACTTTCGGCCAGGTGCTATTCAACAGGATATGATAGATACCCCTGTGAATAAGAAAACCCACATTCTTCCCTGGGAACATTAACAATTTGCTCATCTGACTTTCATATTGCAAAACCAGTTGAAATTGACTTAAGAACACGTTTGACTAGCACTCTCGATACAGTCCGAATTTTCAAGTTAAATTCAGACTCACTTTATCTCGTAAATAATCAGTTTACGTAAAATATCGTCATGTCTCGTGTTTGACTACGTAAATCATTCTTTTAAATTATCTACAATTGGCTGTGATTATATAAGGTTTTTCAGGCGTGGAAAATGTACATAGCCAACAAATTACCCACGGGGTTATTACCTCAGATTGAATACACAAAAGCAGATGCCGCGGGTATAGGAGGTATACGGTTACCCCTGGAGAGTGTATTCTGCTCCGCTTTATACACCATATTGGAATCCCTCCTCAGACTGAATCTCGTTTCCCGGAGTCTCGTTTAATCGAGACTCTTATTAAACATCCGCATCCTCGTATGCACTTCTCTTACTATTCCTTTTTTTCATGTTGGAATGATCAATAACGTGTAATGAATCCACAATTATAAGATAGGTTTATACGTTCGCTTTAAATTGGTTTTAATCTCTTTCAAAGAATTTTAATGAAACTTCAGTGTTGTTTAATTCTCAACGCTGCAAACTCGTTCAATGATTTTGACGTGAATGCTGACAAAATTTTACGTAAACCGAAATTTAATTTAAAAATATACGAATCGGAGTTTATTAACCGCGCATACATAGATTGTTTTTATTAAAAACTGCGGCGTGTTGCGAGATAATTGAAAATGTTGTGTTCATTCGTATTTATAAAGGAATTTGTTGGGGAAAGAATAGCCGGCTAAATAATGTCGCGGACAGCGAAATGAACTTTTAATTCGCATCATGAAATTCAATTAGAAACGAGCAGATAACCGAATAATAGTGTCCTTTTGTTGCCGTTAATCCAGCTTAAAACATACAATTAACAAACATTTTTGAATCCCGTCCCGTAAATAATATTCACGCGACGTTACGTAATCCCAGTTTTCTAAATTGCTATTCGAATAACAATAAATTTTATTCATTAAGCGCGGAGAATCAGTTGTGACACTTTACTGCAGCAGCCTTCACATTTCTTTATTTGGCGAAGACAATCCATAGGAAGTGCGATACGGATTTCGCAGCCTTAGGTAAATCGACGTGTCCCACAACAAATCTTATCAACATTTACGAGCTCGTACAGAAAATACTTTGGCCTTTGGCGTCAGCCTCCCCTGATGCGCTATATCTCCGTTGGTCCATTGTGCTCCCAACGTCCTTTGTGAATGGAGTATCTTACAAAGAGAACTCTCTCTCCTTCTTTCTGCATTGTTGCTCAATGCGCATGGAAAATGAAAGTTTAATGCAAGCGTTGTCCGCATGGATTCGCGTAAGCTACCCCCGGCGCCCCAGAATTCTTACAATGCCAATGAAAATTCGTTCACATCTGTCGAATGCTTTAGCGTTCAAGTACATTAGATAAAGTAGCCGAAATTTTCAGTTCTTCTTTATTCTTTTCATTCGCCCCTTGTAGTATCGTAAGAAATCGAACGAACTGAGTAAACGAGGTGACTCGGGAGGTGTGGAAAAATCTTTTAGCGTGTGTTAATTGATTCACGCGTGTGAGTTATGCAGGTATGCTCGATAATAGCGTCTAACGGTGATTATTAGAAAGGTAAACGAAGTAAGTTGTCGCTGTTTGCTAGACTTTCCAGAATTTCGCTTCTTCAATTTCTTTTGCTGGGAAAATGACTTGTACACAGAAGTTCGTTTTAGCATTCGAGTGTCGATTGATTCTAGCGTTCTAATAATAGTGTGTTAACATAGTACGTAGATTTGATGCTCGGCCCCGTTCTTTTAATGACAGCGTCTAAATACAGATCGATGTAGTACCTTCGACCTCGGATTCAAGAACGCTTATAGACCATCGGTCGAAACGCGGTTGAATGCTTTCCATCAGTTAAACCAGGCCTGGTAATGTCATCGACCGTCGTTGTCAGTCTTGTCACCTTAATTACACGGATGCACTGTCTTCACGTTTCAGCTGCCAAGCTCGGATCTCGCTGGGAAACGTGGTTAACAGGTTCGCGAGGACGTGACACAACTATCACTGGCTCGTGCTAATTTATACCATTTAACCGGCGAAACCGAACTCGGCCAAACTTTTCTCGTTTCTACGTCAACGCGCCATCGAAAATTATCCTCTTACCATTTTCCCGTCTCCGGTGGTACACTTAAAATTAGTTTCTAATTTATAATTCAGAAAACGCGGTGCAATAATTTTATTCAACAGAAATAAATGTTTAGCGATTGGATTGTTCCATAAAGAAGACACATCGCTAAAACGATTTTATTCACGCATCGGTGAGGACTAAGCAAGCTCTGTTAACGATCCAAAACGAATTACGGGCTCTATGGTTTCTTGCAAACGATACGTAGTCGAAAGTAAAACTGCCACCAGTTCCACGCACACGTAATCACAGTAATTATACCGCCAACGATTATTAGTCACGGTTATACGAAACCAGCAATTACATGGCAATTATACAATGGAGAGATAATTAACCGAACGAACGGGGCGGGGGGGGGAGGGGAATTGATTGCGGTCGGTCTGATAAATTGCGAACTGTGTATATCTGGTAGCATTGTTCGGGTAAACTGTTTCCATATCTTGAGTACAAGAACTTTTGATTACGCCTGCGCCAGGGATGATCAAGAGTTAGGGGATGCCGGCGCTCGCCTAATTGGAATTGCAGATACCGCGTAAACCGATGTTTCCGCCGAGGAATACTTATTATTACCAGTAGATTTTCTCTGCATTAAATATTTCTCAATCAAGGCAGAAATTTTTATCCACCGCTTTTACGATATCTCGATATAAATTCCTCCTTAGATTGCATTCTTGCTTTTCGTGCATAAAAAATAAATACTCGCAGCGTTTATCAACGTGAAATTAGTTTGACAGGAATATTTTTAAAGCGGTAGGTACTTGATCTAACTTTTATGGCCTCCTTAATGAGAGATCCCTTGCCATTTTATCACGGACAATTCCCTGGACTCGACCCGAGCTTTTTCATCGGCGGAAAAGTTTCGCGGCACATCCGCCGTATATACACGTTTCAGATAAACCACTTTGGTTGGCGGGTCGTTACACGTGCGTTGAATCAGGATGCAGCCCCC
The DNA here is from genome assembly GCF_001652005.2 of Ceratina calcarata. Lineage (NCBI taxonomy): Eukaryota > Metazoa > Arthropoda > Insecta > Hymenoptera > Apidae > Ceratina > Ceratina calcarata. The sequence continues at coordinate 453,337 of NW_017153345.1, forward strand.
CCGGATGTTCGGCCGGGACCAAGGGTGCCATAACGATTCCGGCTGAGCACCGGCTGAAAAGTGATAGCGATTTTCATTCGCCCGGCAAATTTACGCTCATAACGCGTCGCCGTGAATTTCCTTTCGAACACCACAAATCTTGTAACTATTAAAAATATGCAAGCTTTCCTTGTTTAAATAAAACAGAGTAAACGTATCAAATTTATGATCGTTTTAATTGTAGCATGATCGGTATGATGTTTGGAACAGAAAAATTAAATGCCATCGTTAAGAACTGGTATGTTAGAACTGTAATAGAAACGCAGCTCCTTGAAAAGTTCTCTAATAAAATTGAACAGGCAATTACGTAGGATGATTATGGCAACGAGGGTAATTTGATCAGGGAAAAGTCTGGCCCTAAAGGATAATGAACCGAGTCGCCGTATCCTGTTTGCGTTGATTCCCACATTCGATGGCTGGTTGCTTACCTGTCCGGAAGGGATACCATATCGCATGTGGGTCGACGGATTAGTCTTTGATTCACGGAATCATCGTGCCATCCCGGACTAAACGCCATAATCATTTGAGGCCATGATTCAACCGACGATGGGATCGTTCCTTGGACGAATGAATCCCGATAGGATTTCAACGCTGACATGCTAGAATTCTCTTTGGGCTCGTCCGGTTTTAAGGATCAAAGACCTTTTCTATGTACACGGAGTGTTACGGTAGCAAATGAATCTCCGTTTGACTTCATTTTCTAATCCGAGGAACCCATCGGTCAGTTCGGTTGAAAAAAATATGAAAAGCTAAATTAAAATCAGACGAAGAATTCTCGCGGTAGGAAATAGAATTCGGGTAACGAAAAGTGAGTGAAAAAAATTCGGCGGGCGAAGTATCCGTTCGCGGCCAGTCGAAAAATTTCAATCAGGGACAGCGGCCACGGCACAAAAGGAGGAAAAAGGGGCCGAGAGAATGGCGGAGTCAAGGGGGGGAAAAAAAGAGGAACGGCGAAACGAATCGACCAAGTCCCCGTCGCACGTGCTCGCAGCGCGAATTTACATTTCCATTAAGATTCCCTCTCGGCCACGCGAAACGAGCGACACCGAACGGAAGGGCCAAAACTGTCGAAAGAGAAGGAGACGCGCTAGGTAGAGAGCACAAGCCACGGTGTAATAAAGTGCCTTCGAGATCCTTTGTGTTCCGCGGAACGCATTCGTTTAACTTTGATCCTGCAAGAACAGGCCCCGATATTTTCCTTCTCCACGGTTCAACACCCGCCCTTTCGTTCTTTCCCTTTTTACCCCGGAAACCGTCCCTCCGCCCCCGCGCGACGACCAGACTCTCTCATAAAAAATACAATATCTCCTCTCAGATCTGTAAGTTTAATTCGACACGGAAGTGTGCAGGACCAGTCTGACCTGCTTTATCCTTCGTCCCTCCTGATATGAATTACAAACCAGTGGTTGTACTCATCGTTCGCTCTTTTCTCTAGCCCTGCCTTGACCTGCTTACGTTGCGTCTCGAGAGGTTATTTAGAACGTCCTAAATAATCTCATTGTTTTAAACGTCTTAATGGAAACTGACGAGAAAGCAATTTCTGTTTTCTCATTTGGAGAAACCTCAGCTCGTTCCATAAGATGCAATTCAAAACTGCATAAAACTAGATTCTGTAACAAGAACCGTAACTATTTAAATAATCTTAAGAGCTTATTCAACGTTGAACGTCCGCCGAAACGAGGGCATAAAATTTCGAGCGAACCCAACAAACTTCGCAAACAGTAGACAACGGCCCCGAGGATCGTTTAATTTCCTGTCACCCGACTCGTCTCCGTTTCATTACCAGGATCGCCACAGATGAAGATAGTTTCTTTACGATAAGTACCAGGAAATGGCGGAGGCGAGGAACAGCAGAAGACGGTAAAAAGCACGGTGGATGTTTCGCTGGTAGATTTGTGCGGACCATTACCATTCCAAGGGGCGAACCGTTCCCGACGGGTTCCCCCCTCGCGATCGCGTCCTCGTCGTTCGCTTTTAACCGAGACGCACGAGTCCCTGTCGGCGACGCCACGACGCCAGTTAACCCTTTTGACTCCGGCACGCCTCTTTGTAAAGCCCGGCCGCTTCTTTCTGACACGCTCCTCGCCGGATTAATCGCGCCGTTACCGAGACAGGAAGTGACTTACCGGTTAATTGAGCCGCAGCCCGAGCTTCTGTGTCCCCATAGTTTGTCCCACTGCGAACCGACCGCATGGTCTGCCATTTACAAATACCATTCCACTCTTTCGTCGTAGAACTGATTTATAAATTAATGTAATCACGTTTTGATTGACATTAATCAAGTATTTTAATATTTCTTGAAACACAAGAAAAAGTGATATTTACTCGTTCGGTTCCTACATGCTTAATGAATATTCCGCGAGCTTCCGAGTTATTCAGAACTCGATGAAGGTGTAATCTCGATTAGACGGGTTCGCGTGTTCCCGGTTATTAGATCGAAGTTCGGCAACCCACGACCGAGTGTATCTACAAGCAGGTTCCGATGGACTACACCCAGCGATGTGCGAAATTTCCTCGCGTAAGCCCTTGCGTTGAGAACGATTTCCATCACGCACCCGCTCTCTTAATCTAAAGGCGCGAAAACGGCTGCGACGGTGATAAGTTACGATCTCAGCGCACGACACGATCACCGCGGGACGTTTTCATTACGGAATTGGGCGCGCGATAAGGAAATGTACCAAGCGAAATAAAGTCACGTCATAGTTTAATTTGATCAGACAATATTTTCCAGCTGTTTCTTAATACGTTTCATGCAATTCGTACAATTATTCTTGTATTAAAAAACTGTTTCTATTCTACGAAGTCTGGACATTTTGTGAAAAGGATTTTCTGTGACTAATACCCATTTACTTGAGTCCAACAATCGCGACATGGCAGGGCCATAAGCGACGTGTCGATGTAATGGCTTATTTATCAGGGGAGACCGCATTGCGGGTAGGCGGCGGTTTTCAATAGCCTAATAGCGAATCGCGCAACTTCTCCACAAGCTACTTGAATTCGCGTTAATGCAGAATCAAGATCAGAGCCCCGAGGGGGTGGTCGACAAAAAGATGCGACGTGTGAAAAGCCACGGCCCCGATACGAATGAAATTCGACGGTGGCTCGCCTATTCAATATTCCAAAGGCACCCTTTGTGCGGCCAGATATAATTCAGCAATTTTCTTGCACCGGTTTATTGTGTGATTTCACGATGGATATGCGCCTAATTGAAATCTGATGCTGCGGTCTCGATTCGGTGGTTCGATAAGCCAGATTAATGTATTTCAGGTGTAACAAATCAATTTTATTACACGGTACATGCAAGTATTTTCTAACTTCAATTAAATGAAATTCATTTTTTACACAATTTATCAGATTTTATCAGACCGTGTTTTTCCTCCTAGTTGAAACGTTTCAATTGTGAACAGATTGGAACAAAGTGTTAACGTCTAATAAACGCCATTTATGAGTATTCTCCTAATATTGCCGGTAGGCAGCACGAATCAATAGCGTTCGAAAACTGTTTCGCAACTTCGAATGGAACGTAGCTAGGTGTACGCTTTGATTCCCTCGTATAGAAGTTAGCAAAGCGGGAAGGAGTTTAAGGTGGCGGACGGTAGGACCCAAGTCGTCTAACTAATTGTGTAATCGAATTCGATGATCGATCGATTCCCCCGTAATTTATACTTACTCGGAAAATTGACCCACTTCGTGAAACGGTTCTTTAAGCTTCATTAACCTTCTCCTCCTTCGTTAGAGAGTACGCCGTCGTACGAAAAGAGCAGCCTCGATTTCCTCTATTTAAAATATAATTCTATGTAATAATACGATTATTTCAACAATTTTATCTACAGTTCTCAATTCGTCGTAACATTTATTAACACGTACGTACATTAAATTGTTAAAAGAGAGGAATGATGATTGATTATTTAATAAAGAATAGTGAAATAAAAATGCCTTTTTTTACCATTTAGTAATTTAGTCAGAATTTAGCTATTTATACAATTTGTCACTGGATCTTTTACTCCATTAAGTGCTAGGATTGCTTCCCATAATCAGTAGCTGGTAACGTTGTAAGTAACATGGCAATTGTAATGGCACGTGAGAGCCCAATAAAAAAAGAGGTACGATGATTGAAGGTTCTACTGGTCTGCTCGTATACCCGCCTGTGCTATTACTTCTGCTGCGTAAGATCTAATCTAATCGATGATGCGTGTACTTATTTTTATTGGCTTCCATATAATTCTAATTGTAATAAAGGTTTGCATAATTAGACAGCAGACCTTTGTCTATATCTAGAAGTCGTAGTCATTTAGAGAATGTATAAAATTTGTCTAGTATATAAAAATACCAAAAGAAAAGTGTACATTTCATTGTGTAAAATTTCAAAATTTGGATTCTTATATGATTATACAATAATTCTACTCTGAAATCTGAAGAGAGGCAAGATCGTTTCTTAGGTTCTTTATTTCAATAAACTTGACGAAGCCTGGCGAAAGCGGCGAGTTGATTGTCAGCTCCGGGATCCGATCGGCTCCTCCGCGGCGAGCAGTCGCAGGCGTAATGCGGCGAGCGGCAGCTCAAAGAAACGATTCGTAGCGACTCGGCTCCGTTCGGGTGGCGCCGAGAGCCGTAGTACCAACCCGGCGTTCGACTCGACTCCGAATCGTGTGTATGCGGTGCGAGGTTACAGTCACTCGTGGAATCCCGAGTCGTGTCAGTGTTCCGGCGGGCGCGATCGCGGGCGAATGTCTCGTGAGGTTCGGTTCGGTTTGGTCAAGCGAACTTACCACGTCAGATCGGAAGTGAAAAGGTAGACTTAAGAGAGCCCGCAGCGTTTGATAAGTGTAGAGAGGGACGAGGTAACCGTGTCCGGTCGAGGGAGAAAGGAAAACGCGTACGTGCTTACGCGCCCTTGGAATTTGATCTTCGAGGAGTTGGTTGCGAGTGAGAACGTTCACGTAAGGTCACGTACATTCCTTGGATTTTCGTGACTGGACGCTTGCCTATAAACTAGTTGCTATCGAATACGTACGTTTCGTGCGAAGACTTCCTCAGCCAAGGTTAACAGAGTCACACACCCGGTACCGTACCTGACGCTTTCATTACCGAATTCCGTGAGCGCATCGCATGTATCTTTACATCGCATTGCGACTCTCAGTGTATTCTCGTCGACGAATTCGACGTTAATCGTATGAAAGTCTGACGACTGATACTGATCCAGTCGCTAATCTATAATCAGTTCACTTGCCACGTATCTAGGCAAAAGTTAAACAGTTTACGAGACACGTGTCGACGGTTTCCTCACTGCCAAAGCTTCCGACGTTGACGACACTTTAGGATCAGCTGAACTGCGAGGTTATCCGTCCAGATAGAAACGCTCCCAAGCGACAAAGGAGATTCTTTGTCATTGCGCGGAGTGCGTGGAAATGGCCGAGAGCTGGTGAAAAAGCGTGAAGAAGACTCGACCGTGCTTTATCGTTTCGTATGTGTGTGTCCGATCATTCGATAAGCCCGTCCGGTTGTGTTTTGCGAAGTGAAAACGCGACGCGAATCATAATTCGCGGTTAGACTTGAGTGATTAGATACGAGTCTGGTGCGTTTACGTTAGGTTAAGGCTTCCCGTCCTTTGATCGTACAGTGAAGAAGACCGCAGTAAGAAAAAGCGAAATAGAGGTTTGTCGTGAAAAACTTTGGACGACGATAAAGAATCTTAAATACGACGATAATCGGCTTGGCTGCTCGACTCGTCGCAGTCGCCAAAAACAGGTATATATAATTCAATGCTGATTACTATTTATGCTACATCTGTTATTCATTCTGTCTAACTGGTCATTCAACTTTACTGGCGCTCGTGGGTTAAATTTACGTATGGCAAATCGAAACGTTCAAAGAGACGACGTATCTCAACAAAAAAATGTGTAAGATAAAGTATGTTGCGCTTAATTTATTCCTCCTGTCAGTTTTCTGTCTTAGAGAAATTAATTATTGTGTCACATAAATAATTCAACGACTTTCACTTAAGTAATAAGGATTTACTAAAATGTCAAGCGTGTATTTAAGCCAGGAACGTCAGTTAGAAAAATGTTGGAAACAATTTTACGAGTTCGACGAAATCGAAGATCGATCTTTTCCACGTACACACATACGTTCCACGGAAATTGATCACTGGTTTCAGTGATAACCATTGGATAACTCTTTTATTCCTTACCTTTTTTTTTTATTCGACGTCGGCCTCACTGGCTTTGTAACGCGTGACGCTTTCAGGATTAAAACGAATGTTACGGTTGTATGTACCGTTAGAACAGGCTGAAAGTGAGTTTCCATGCGATGGTTTTTCACTGTCCCTGTACACGCCCTGCGTTGAAACCACGTTATTTTTATTTCACGTGGATACCTTTGGCAATAACAAAAATTCATGAACATTCAGCTGCTTTGATCTATTTTATTGCGAGTCTATCATTCATTCAAATGTCTTTATTCGATTACTCAGAAATGACGAGCAGCAATTAATTTTCTTGACTGAACCATAATATGTCTGATGAATTGCTTCATTTCGTTACATAAATGTTTAAAACTCGTAGGCAATTATGCGTTGTTATCTCGCTAACAAGGACCGCATCGATTACGTTGGTTACATAAGTCTCTCTGTTTTGATAAGAGGAAATTCGTGCGAGGACTCTTCGGAGCAGGAAGCTCTGCTCCGTTGACCGGCGTAGAAATCGTCTTGAGAAACGGGGCACGATTATCTCGCGGCCCGCATCTCTCGATCTCCGGATTCCAGCGCGCGGTATAGATTGTATCGATCAACGGGAACGAAAGAGTTTAACGAACGTTCACCGTATCGGCGCCGATTTATTCAATGGATTTATTGTTCGATTCCGTATCGGGCTCTATTCACGTGTGGGACACGGAATCGTGCACGTGCCTCTACGTAATTAACATTCATTTTTGTCCCGTGCTCGGAAAACGTTTGTTCATCGTTAAACTTCTGTTTCCATTTTATTATAATCGAAAGACAAATTAGGCAATAAGAAATTGTTAACGAATTTCATTTTCTTTTTTTTAAGATTAATCTTAATACTCGGAAGGTTAATTCTGGTTTCCATAAAAAAGAATAAAAATAGAAGTATGCGTTTAGTGTGTTAAAATACCAGACTCCGTGGAAATGATCCCCCGCATTATTCAATCTGGTTTGTAAACGTATTGAAGGGTCGTATCGCTATCAAATGTGCTCCCATCGAATTCCAGCCTCGTTTCAAACGAAACCGCGAACTAGTCCGGCCGGTCGCAAATTAACCCGCGCTGGAGCATCGTACAAAGAAACCTGAAGTCTTTTGAATCTGTTGTCAACGAGAATCTGTTTGAACAGTGAGAGGGAGTGAAAGGTTAATCGAGGCTGAATAATTCATGGCAGACCTTGTAAAGCACAGTGGGTCACTAGATTTTTAATTCTAATTTCAGACATTTCTCATTACACGTAATGATAATGTTCACTGCTTCGTCCTATACAAATGCTATTATTCAATCGTATAGATTATTATATAAATTCGTTTCAATTGTTCATTATTCAATTCTTTCATTTCAATTCGCGTTCGCGTACTTGTGGGAAGCAAATTATAATGTCATACGTGTGAAACTTTTCTCAATTTTAATTAATCCGTTTCAAGATTATTGTTAAAAATTGCCAAAGCTCTAAGTACTTCTGTTGTTCAATAGATTTTTGTGGATAAAAATTAAAAGGAATGATTCTTATTTATTTTTCCCAGAGCTAATAACAACAACGAAGGCCAAAGCTTTAGTTCATAAGTGTAAAACTTTTTTGAATTTTAACTAAGCTATTTCAAGATTATTGTTAAAAATTGTCAAAGCTCTAAGTATCTCTGCTGTTCAATAGATTTTTGTGTATAAAAATTGAAAGCAATGGTTCTTGAAAAGTTTGAAATTGCCTATAGAATCGCAAAGACGAAAGATTGTGGGTACCGGTTGCGGACGTCGACGAACTCGAAGAAGAAGGTTGACCAAGGCCGTTCGGGTCTATTTATAGCGAGGTCGGTAACGAAGTAGACATTTGCCGGGAATCGTATTTTCGTAGATCCGGACGAAGAACACTTCTCATGGGAGAACGGGTTAGGACGCGCCCTCGGGGTGAAATTATTTTAGCAACGCGCCTCTCTCATCTCGGTACAAGCCTGACTATCGGAGCGATCACTTCATCGCACGCGTCATGCCTTCCTATTGATATCAGCTACAATTCGTGGAATCCGCTAATGAGAATTTCGTTCTCTTTATGAGATAACGCAGGACAAAGTTCGCGATAACTAGTTTTCGTGGAATCAAGAAAATATGCTACGTGTGAAGTAAAGCCTTGACCTTCGTTGTTGCTATTAACTCTGGGAAAAATAAGTGAGAATCATGGAGATACGAGTCAGTTGCTCGACGTTAATTGGCATTGATAACCAATTCCGGAATATGATTCCGCAGTTTTTTCTCATAACTAGCGGAACGATAAAAGACAAATAGCAGTTTTGAAAGATTCCTCTAATCGTACAGATGAAATTACCCCACATCACGTTTATAGACAATTGGAAAACAAGTTTTCCTTTGACAAAGTAATCGAGCTGATAAATGTGCGGAAAATTTCATTTAAAATAACTCGTTATTCCAGAGGATAGTTGTTATTGATTCAACCTGTACAGTGAATTTGCGTACGCGTCGAGCGATTAAAACTGTTTTATTGGCTACCAAATTGATTACATCGCGCATTGTCACCGCGTTAACGCGGGTTCTGTGCCCACTGTGTGCCGTTCCTCTTCGCGCGGCCACGCATCGCAATTTAGAACGGAACCTATATTAATCGAACAATTTATTCGCAGATAGTATTTTTATTTTTAAGTAAAATAATGATCGTCCGCGTGAGCGATTAATCTTTTTATTAGGTAAACAGCACGTGGAAAAAGTTATATAAGCTACCTCTGTTCGTTTCTTTCTCTTTTTCTTTCTGTGTATTTTAAATTACCGACGAAATATTTCTGTTGAAACACTTATGAATGTTTTATTAAGAACTTATTGATTCGGTCGATTAAAGAGTGTCACGCTCTATAGTTTCGACAAGAAAATTCCAGCTCGTCCACAATCGGAAACCCGGAAATGGGAGTGGTAAAGCGAAGCTGGTATCCTATGTCCTCCACATTTTCTGCACGGTTTATGTTTTTCTGAACGACACATTGCGTGATGTCTCCTATCATTTTGCTGTTCGATAACCGTCGATCCCTTTGTCTCGATTCACGGTCAGATCTTAATTAACTGTTCAGAACGAAGCAGAGAGACAGGTGGCGATTTAAATTTCGTCGCATTGACGAACGTAAACTTTGAAATCAGAGATGGAATTAGAGGTACGGATAAAGATGGAGAGGGGAGTGTTGTGCAACGCAGCCACTTGTGTTTTTTTTAATTACTCTGCAATTGTGTGCACGTTTTTTAGAGCGTTTAGAGCTAGGAGCATGTACGTATTTAATGTTGGTACATGACGACACGAATTGAAGAATTATGTAGTCCCGAGCTGGAGTTAACGACTCTGGCCTCATCCGACTGCAATTAGTTCAAGTATACAGGTCCCTAATGACGTTTATGTTTGTCTTCTCGTACCGTGTATGCTCAAACGAGGCAGCGAGTTCACCATACGTAGTAATAGAGATAATGTTTTTCAGTAGCTAATCCTGCCTTCACTTTTTTAGCTATTTATACTAAGCGACGTAGAATATCATCCTTTTTCCTTTTCGTTTTCCTTATTACATCAGCTTTCCGATTTTCTACTATGATTCTGCTTGCACTTTCACAGTCGAGTCCCATTTGATAAAGTTCGAGAAAGATTTTGAATATGCATGGAGACTTGCTTATTCAACCGTGCAAACATCCGCAGTTTCCGCGCGGGTAAACAAAATTCCTCGCCTCTTGTCTCGTAGTTTAGATAATTATTCTAATCTTCCATTCTGATCGAACGTCACTGAATCCCACGAACTTCTGGTAATTGCGAATTGCCGCTTAGTCACCGATTCCTTACTACGTTTCCCTACGAGTTTAATTGCACGGCGGACAAAATACTAACAGCAATAAAAACTTGTATAAACTGCTTTTAAAAAATCGTGATGTAATTTCTCTCTAATCATATTACATACAATGAACTGTACGACCGGAAGAGACTGATGGAACGTATAATCGGAAGTTTCACGCAGACTGGTGCAATACGAAACGTGGATTTCTTATAAAACGCGAGCTCGCCGCTGATCCAACGGTTCTCTCTCTCGCCCGGCTAATGAAATTCCATTCGCCCGGAGACGTAATTTCGCATCCAGAGCCCGCGGCAGGTCCCCTATGGTTTCCGTCTTTCCACCAAATATCGTCTTCCCTCCGCCGATATTTGACACTCTGCGAACGCGAATTCCGTACAACGTCGCCGTCGCGGCGAGTAATTCGAGAACCAAAACCGGTTCGTTCTTATGAAATTTCTCGATGCCGCGCGAAGCCGTGAGGCCCTCAACATCGTTCCAGCTTCGCTTTTCATTGAATCTCGAATCGCAACGGGCATCGACGGAGAAAGCAAGAGAGCCAGGTTTCCCATTCGTGTTTAAGCGGAATTAAGCTTGCTTTACGTCGAAATAATTAAACGGGAGAAAAGGTAGGAACGCGGAATTTCCTTGAAAATTCTACGCTCGGAATTAACCATGTTCGCGTGGCGCGACTCATTACGAGTTTTCGATTTTAAGTATGAAATAATGCTAGCAGTTCAGAGTTCGTATATGATAAATGTCGCAATTTTTGTTCTCATCGCAATTTCTAATGACTGGATTATTTTTTTATAACTCCTAGAAAAACAGACGTAAAATTGGGACACTGTAGCTTATTATTAGTGGCTCGTTTCAATGAGTAGAACAATAAATAACAATTTTTTTTTATAACAGTTATAACAACCCTTTTTTGTTGTCGTTTCGCCCATTTCACGCTATAAGATAATACGATCGTAAAAGGAACTCACGTTTTACGACTTTTTTTAGTGTTCAGTAGTCGGACACACTTGTCGAGTCAAGATAGAAACAGAGTTGTTGAAAATAGAAGGATAAGGAGAACTATAAAAGTTGAAAGAGCCATGTGTCACAACTAATAAAAAACATTTAATGTAATGATGAATGCCGTCTCACTCGTAATAGCCTTTGAAGGCTCGATCATAGCCCCGACATGAATTTCGCTCGGCTTTACGATCGTGATATTCCCCATACAAATTCGCATGACAGCGTCGTGGATGGCGCCCGGTGTGCCCTAAATTATGCGACGATCCTCTTAAAAGTGCGCCCGCGCACCTTAAAAAAGTTCCCGGACACGAAAATTTAAATTGTAACCGCGCAACTTTATGTCGTGTCTCCCTGGTTTTCCACGTTTCTTGCCGCGCCACCGCTCGTCGATTCTTCCTTTTGTCATTCCGCCTCTCTTCTTTATTTTCCCTTTGCGCCCCCGCGTTCCATGCCGCCACTTTTCCTACTCCTTTCCAGTCCGTTCATTTAGTTTTTTTTTGTTTTGCCCTCTGTTGTTCCCTTTCTCGCAGCGCTTATTTCGTTGGTCCAGACCGCGTTTTTGGGTTTAACGCGTTGCGGTTTGTTGCACCCGCTGAATCCGCTGCGCTTTTTACCGCCGAGGTTGTACCAGATAACGTTTTTCCAAAAGAATTGTGGCGCAAAGTTTGTTGCCGGGTAAAGTGAGATTAAAAGGAATTTACAACGCAAAAGTAAGGAAAATATTTTTAGAACGTAACAACGCGGTTCTTAAAACGGATGAGCTACGACGATTATGAAACTATGGAGTTTATAAATATTCCAGATGAAATGTAGCATGAAATCATTCGGTAAAAATTTGTTAACAGATCGACGGCATTCCTCGAGTTATCACCTTAAATCGATAACATTCGACTTTCGTTTCGCTGACATTTTATGTTAATCGAGAGGACGCATGGATCTGCGAGTATATAATCGTATCACAGAACGCAGTGGAACCGTACCAAAAGTGAAAGGTGGTTTCAGTCGTGAACTCGATTCACAGCCGGGATTCTGAATCGTGAAAGGTCTGCGGTTCGTCTCTATTCTTGAAATAACACGCTCTCTGCTCTTTCGCCTGAATCCGAATTATTATACCCCGCATTTCATCTCTATTTATATTACCGCCTACTATTTTCAGTCATTTCACGAGTTTTCTTTGTCCGTTTTATATACACGCGTTCGAATCAATGATCGTCTGCTATGCATTAATTTAATACAAACATCGTACAGATTGAATCAATAGAAATTGTCATCTAAAATAACGCAACGTTTATTATCGTTCGACAATACTTGGACAGAGTGATTTCAATTTCTTATAGTAAAAGGTTGAACTGATCGAAGTATCTTTTAATAGAATCTCCAAGTTTATTTTAAATTTTATTATACCTATCGAGTTAGTTTCTGTATGAGTTCTCTGATCGATTCGTGCATTCGTTTTACTTTACAAGCTAAATTCGCAATTTTCATCGTTTCTTACGGACAGTAATGGGGACAAAATCCGATTTCCATAAAAGTGTAACACATGATTCCAAAAGAAGATCAAGACTTCATTGCACGGCTCGTTTAACTACTTGAACAGTTCTATTTAGACTCGCATTCCGTTGCGTCACCGCATCAACGAGTCTGAAGAAGCGTCGCTCAGTGTAGAGTTCTCGGACGTAAACCGAATTAAACCGTTCCGTCGCACGTTTTACGATCGACTCCGTCGCGACGCGATTCCCTGCCGTCGAAACGGTCGATGCGACGATGCACGTTCTCAATCATTAGCAGGCCGTCCGCGGTCACGTTTTCTGCAAACGCGAACTGTTTGCACGCCGTGACTCGCATATTTGATAAGCCGTACCCAGTGATAAGTCGTAGGATTACAATTTTTCCTTATATGGAGAATTCTAAATAAATTCGTGATAAGTTATAAATTAGTCATGACAGGCGGAGAGAACGCTCGAAATAAACAGAGAAATTATGTATTTTTAATTGTATTCTCGTTTCGAATCGATTCTTTATATCGAGAAGTATGTCGACAGATAAATAGGTAATGTGTTATGTCATGAATAAGTAAAGAATCCAGGGGTCAATGGATCAGAGGCTTGTCGTAGATTTAATTACAATTAGCCGTGCAAGTTGTCAGGAATACCAATGGTCCCGATGCGTGACACGATGGCATATGACGTAGAGATTAACGTATTAAGCACACGAAACTGGGTTGAAGGGTGGATGCAACGCGGAATTCGCTTCGCGTCGCCGTATCCGGTATTAACAGGAAGACGCCTCGGCAATGGATAATACACGTTAAACATTACACAGAGCTCGTGTTCTATATCTAATCACAAGAAGTTGACAAACTTGACTTCGCGTAATAATCATTCTGGTATCAATTTTAAATTCCATTCGTTCATACG
>NW_017153345.1:467131-472033 GCF_001652005.2 Ceratina calcarata
AAAAATGTGTTTCTAAAGTGTATAAACTTTTGGGATTGACTGTATAGCCAATACATCCTTAAATGTGCAGTGTACATTCGCATTGAAATTAGGCTAGTAAAAGAATTGTAAGCGAATCGAAACAAACAGAAACGAACAGGCAAGCAAATTGCAACAGCAATAGGTTCCTAATCATCGGTATGTGTGTTATCGTCGCAAATTGCCGTCCGGAAATAACCAATATCCCACCTTTTCAACTTTTCCAATCATACCTCCGCCGCGCGTCTAAACTGCAACGGACTTGGAGGCACTGGAACTCTAACGAAAGTTCAGAAGACGCGGGGGCAACTTCTTTGTAGCAAGTTCGGCCGTGGGTGCAGCGCGATCCTCGCGTTTAAGCTCGGTTGACCCTGGGAACAATACCCGGAACCCGAGTTGATTTATATCGGCCGCCTGATTAACGCGCCGCGCCGCGAAAATTTATCTCGCCGGCGAAATTTTTCGCGACGAATAATCAAGGAAACGGTACGCGGAACGCTTGAACCAGCGCGCTCGAGTTTCGCGTTGATGACCCGCCGCGAAATTAAAGCTGCTCTTCTTTCCTTTCGCAGAATAGTTCCCATGATTAACGAGCTCGAGCTTTTTTCCCACTGTAATCGACTTAATTCTGCGACAGTTAATTGATAAGATTCGACGTTTCTTGTTGAGATCGATACTGTGGAATACGAGAATGGGTATTTCACTGAACGTTTAATTGTAATAACCGAGTCTCGCTTCGAAGTCCTCTTGAGTTCACAAAGAAACCGTTAAATCTTCTCTCGATTTATTCGGCGTTTGTTGCGAACATACTGATTCGGCTTGGGAATAAATCTTGCGGACAGAGTAACGCCCCGCTCCGGCGGGTTAACGCGACCGTTAATTTTCCCCGCGACGAACGAAGCGAATTTCGAAATTTTTTTTTAAAAGAGAGAGAGAGGAAAAAATAAATAAACAGCGGAAGGATACGGGCGAACAAAAGGTCCCCACCGGTAAATCCATCGTTTTCGTTGCACTCGGACCACCATGGCAGGCTCGTTCGCTAAAAACTTCTCGCTCGTCTCGTCAGGATGATTTATCGACGTATTGGCAGGGGCGCCCGCGCGCCGCTCCATCGATCTCTCCCCCGTGTACCCGCGAATCGTTTCCAGCTTACTCGAGAAAGCGGTTTTAAGCGGCCTCCCGTACACCTCCGCGAACGCATCGACGGGTCTTGCCTCCTCTCCTTTTTCCCTGATGATGATGATGATGAAAAATGACGTTGTTCCGGGACAGAATTCTACCGAGACCGCAATTTATCGTCCCGAAGAATTTCAGAGATGTTCCTTCATATTTCAAACAATTTCTTAAACATCTCAAGTTGATATGTTAATTCTTATGAAAACCAATTTTGTCGATCAATTTCAATTCTTGAAAATCTGATAGACAGTCGATTTTAGTTATTGGATGAATCGACGTCGTTCTTCTTCGATACATTTAAATGAATAATTAAGCTCGTGCACTGAATATGTGTAGCAGAACAATTCATAGAAATCCTGTTTTAAAATGAATTATAAAATCGAAACAGAAATCGAGGGAATCGAAAATTGTTTGCAATAAGTACGTGCGAGTAATTTTTTAACTCGGATGCATCCAGTAGGTATTTTCAATTCTCCTCTCGGTAAATATTTGCCGTTTTTACGCTTTTCATTGTTCAAACAGAACGGCAATATTGCAGCCTCGATCGCATTTTCCTCGGGACAGGGCGTCGCGGTGTGGCGTGGCTTGGCGTGGGAACGAAGTAGATCAAAATCGAGTAAAGTGTTTCACTCTGTTCAGAGTTGAAGTAGGCCATCGGGTTCTCTCAGGGCTTGACCTTCCGTACGTTTCTAAGGAACGCGTGTATCTACGATCGGCTCCCCTTTCTCTCCTCTGCGAAGAGGAACATCTTTGGAAAATCGAGTTTGCCAGCTTCCTATCTCACACATTTTTCTAATGCCACCTGACGTTAATTCCTCGGATCGTCGAATTGAAATCTAACGCGAACTTCTGTAAATCGAAAATTTGGTAAATCAAAGTTGAAAGTAGTTTTAAAACTAGAGACATTGCTGTTGACGTTTCTATCCAGATCCCTGTAACTTAGAAAATTTAATACCTCTCAAAGTTTGAAACATATTTCCTAACATACATAAGTTTGCAAAGTCGAAGAATCTTTGCACGAAGGATTGATTTATAGAATTAAATTGAACTGCATAAAAATAGTAAAATCTCTTCACGCTTCACTTCATCCGAGGCATCGACGTACATTTAAAAAGGATTTAACATCGACTCATTATCAGCTCTTCCTCGCGTTAGGTTCTAACAATTAGTAACAAGCTCGAAGTGGAAAGGATAATATGTAAAGCTATAAAAATGTGAGCATGATTTACGGACTGACACCGTCGGGCCGCGGGTTTAACGAGCCAACCTGGTAACGTCGTAAAAACGCGAAACCAATCAACGTATTTATTGTTCCGTCGATTTTATAACAAATTTAAAACGCGGCTGCCTCTTTCGCTCGTCTGACTGCCCGCATTTCCTCATTTATTTTCTCTTTATCATTAACCCACTTCCTTATTGTTTTCGTCACATTCTTGTTTGTAAAAACTGGCGAACATGAATTATTGATCGCGCAATAGTAATACAATTCAAGTCATCAATTTCTAAAACACATTTTACTAATTCTTCTCCAGCCACAATGCAAAGCATTGAAGCTGAAGAACAAAAATAGTTTGCTGAAAAAATTCTTAAAAGACCGAAAGAATGCGGCTTGCCATTGTGAGAGGAATCTCACGATTCTTAACACCATTGAGAGTTTTCCGTGTCAACGGAGATTAAGGGAACCGGAACGCCTGGCTCCGTATCAAACGTAGAAACATTATCAGCGTCCGTTGTTCCGGTCAGAGGAGGGAGTTTAAGCGTCTCGTTGTCAATTGAAGCCACGCGAATTCCTATCGCGGCTCATTGTCTGCCCTGGTCCGTGCTTGCTGGCCTATCGTGCGGTCAAGTTTCTCAAGTGGGCGACTCTCGATACCGTCGAGTCCGCTCAGATATTTCAGTTATTTCGTCCTTTCGAAAATTTTAAGTGGAACTCATAAAAAAAAATTCCGTTCCTTCTTTGAAGGAGAGAAATCGTTCATTTAATTAGATGTAGAATATGTAAAGGAATTTAGAATTTATATGAAGCTTAAAAGAGGTAGAAAATACCTAATAAATGAATGTTAATTAGTTCTGAAACTGATCCGATTTACTCAAGCTTCATCTCGTCGAATTCGAGGGTGGATGCTACGAATTAAGACGATCTCCCTGATTAGCCGGGGATGTTTATGTTTGATAAGAAACGCCAGGAGCCGTTTTGATTGGTCGTTTCGCGAGTCTCTTTGAACGAGGGTCTGTTTGCCGGCAAGCTTCTTTCGTAACCTCTTTGAAACGCGTCGCGTCGTCTTTTACTCTCCCGCGTAGGCGCTTTTGCCCCGGAGTTTTAGCTCGCTCCGGGAAAATTCAGCTCCCGAAAGAGATTCCCCGGGGACTCGGGGATAAACGAGGAAAATTCTACGGCCCAGCCATTTATTTGCTTGTTCATGAGCCTGATAAGGTTCGTGATGATGTACACAGAGAGCTGAGATTCAATCTTCAATCGTTTTTATTAGTTAACGCGTTCCAAAGTCTTGGATGTGTGACCAAAATAAGATCTCACAAAAATTGCAAATTTATTTTCATCTAGATAAACAGAATGTACTACAGAAAATATTTTTAGCAGATTTTTATAATCAATAGCTGTATATGAAACTCTTATCAGTTAATCATACTTAACTCGTTGAATACTGGAGTTAGAAGAAAAATTCATAGAATGTTTCTTGTAGAGACCGTTGGTGTCTACAACTTCTCTATAAAAGTATCTTCTCGGCGGTGGTACCAATGGTAAATCGTCGTGTTACCTCGCGTTCCTCTGAAATGAGACTTTTCTAAGCTGAAAACGAACAAATAAGAACGTGTAGCGGACGTCGGCCCCGAATTCACGGAAATAATTCCGGTAAAGTAGGAAGAGGTGTAACTCGGAAGACAAAGGGAGGAAACGGTAGGGCAAAAACGAGCTGGAACACGAGACGAGGGTTCTTAATTGCGTTCCATAAGTTCGCGTCGCGACTGTTGCAAGAAGTTGCGCACGTAATCTCATAGAAGTCGCTAAATAAAATGCATGGCTGTTCCTTCGCTTTTCTTTCTTGCACAAGAGGGATTTAGCGCTCGATGCGCACTGTATCAGATTCGCGTGCGCGTTTCTTCTCTCCGCTAGAGAAAAATGTATGTTAAATCTCGTGAAAACCTCTGCCGTTTTTCTCGTTACGCTCTCCCTTTACTTTCTCCCTTTTTGTATGACAAAAACCAGCGTGATATACTCTGGAGTAAATAGACCGTACCGAAATCTGATTGAGAAAGCGTTTCGATAGCTGTTATAAAATATTAGAAAAGTCACTTCAATTTTTATTCCGTTTTTACCGTCGTGGAGTGATTAGAAACTGTGAACGTCATTTGAAGAGGGTAAGGGGTTAGAACACGAGGGTGGATGGGTAAAGTTTCACAAGGATTAGAAAATAGGCGAGAGAGGGAAAGGATCGGCTAACCTTGCGGGATGGAGAACGACGGCGGAGAGAAAAAGAAATTCGTTCCCTCGAAGCGGGCGTCCTTCGAGGACGGGAGAGCTCGTTTTTCGAGTCTGCGGTCTCTTCAACGCGAAAACGCGTCGCGCCGCCCGAGTAAAATGCTAATTACCCCGCGGAGCTTGTTTCCTCCGTGTAAAGATGCATAAAACGTGGCCAGCTGGGGTAGCGACCCCTTTTCGCGCGGGTGTACAATAAAATCCAAAAGTTT